>NC_143577.1:211598858-211898858 GCF_048544385.1 Mastigoproctus giganteus | reverse complement strand
AGTCAAGACTATTATAAAATTAATTGCGAGAATGCAACGTCTGTGCAAGGTGATAAAATCTCGTGGAGGATATTTTGATGAAAAATCAGTATAGTTGTTAATATTAATAATTTTGATATTTTTTGCTGAAAATTTTTAAATGCAATTTTTAAAAAACAATCTCAAAAATTTTAAAATTTTTGAGATTGTTTTTTAATATTAAAAAACAATTTCAAAATACTTTGAGATTGTTTTTTATATTAAACTTTACACTGTCATGACTAATTTCAAAAAATAACAAAAACTGTTGTTATACACTGTTCAAAATTTTTAGGTGGGAGGGTATATAATATATATACTATGACTGACAAATTTTAAAATTAATATATGAACCAAAGAACGATATAGAAAATGCTAAGCATTGCATTGTGTTGAATCAACTTGATTTTTATTCAAACACTTAAAGCTTCAGTTTCAATTTCAGGTCTAGTGTTTTGTTTGTTTACCATATCTAAGTTATGTTCCAGTATCCTCTAACTGCTTCTAAAATCGAATTCTGAGTAGAACCAAAAAGTTCGATTAGAAAAATGGAAAATGTCTGTTGCCAGCACCAAATAAAACCTCAGTTGGTCCCTGTGATTTGTCATTACTGAACTATTGCATACATTGATTTGGTATGACAGCATATTTTACACATGTAAGCAATTGCACACTACTGAATGGAAAACATCTGTGAAAAGGGGTGTCATAAATCAGCACAGGCCTTGGTAAAAATGCCACATTGGACCAGCTGGCCTTTCATTGTGGAAAGGGGGGGCAGACTCCAATTCTAGCTCCCCTACACATGGCATACCAGGGGCTGACAACTTCCCCAGTCCAGGCCATGGGAAAACTGCCCCCGTTGACACTCCCTCTTGTATTAAGAGTTGTATTAATTTTAAATACCTTGTATAACAACACAGTGATTAAAAAATGTTTAGTTAAGGTCATTCTTTCTGCTTTAAAATTATTAAAATTAAAAATTCCAATGCCTATTCATAGGAATGATGATCCTGAATCCTGCATCTGGAAAACACTTCATTTGAAACCTGCCTACACATAAATAGCTTTTTAATGTAAATAACTGCATTGCTATTTTGTTCGTAAACAGTTTTAAGTTCAAATAAAAAGTATGAAAATGTCCTCTCTCTCTCTCTCTCTTTCTCAAGGGCACCATACCTAATCCTAATTCCATTTCATCAGGACCAAGCTGAAACATAGCTCCACTACCTGGAACACTACAGGATGTAAGACTGACTCCTATGGTACCTAGAATGAAAATTGTTAGAAGTAAAATTTCAACACAGCATAAACTCTCATAATATTTATCTAAAATGATGCATGATTTTATACTGTGAATTTAAAACATTTGTAAAACAATGTCTGATAATATAATACAGTCGATTCCGGTTATTTGGGACACATCGGGACTAGTGCATTTTGGCCCGATTAAGCGGCTGCCCCAATTATCCGAAGTTTCACGTAAGTAGTTAAAAATACAATTTACCCCCCCCCCTTTACAGTTAGTTCACTGTACAATCAAATCACGTTACGACGAACTCACCATAGTAAAGTACCGTTCACTATACGATGTGTAGTAAGCGCCAGTCATTGTAATCACGTTTGTGAATTGAATTTTAATTCTATTAAACAGCGATTCTAATTAGCGAAAATAGGAGGAATATTATCCAGAGGCTATAAAAGTAAAGATATATTAAGCACAAATTTACCCTTTATTACCTTACCAATTAAAAAATTAAATGATACGTGCAAATCGGAAGAATATACGTGATGATCGGAATAATTAATACGTACTGTAATATGTACATACTAACTAAACTAGTTGACATTTCTGTTCACTGACATTTGTTGGTGGGGGCTGAAATTTAAAACAGTAAAAAGATAAGCAATCAATAACAAAGAACAGGGCACACACACAAATTGCAAGTAACACAACACGCTCAAGTGAGAACAAATTAGGAAGCTTTAAAAATAGGAATGAAGAGAAGATTCTGAAAATAATTTTTTTTATATGATTGAAGATTCCATGGAAGTGCAAACACATTTTACCATAATAACCCACAGAATTCCAGCTGTCGGTATTACCGCAAATTCAATAAGATCGAGTTTACTGTCCGTTTATTGCACTAACAGAAAAGCTCAATAAACAGGTGACTGCTAATTGTTTTTATTGTTTTATGGTCGTGACCTCCAGAAATCCGACCGAACTACGTGGTACGGTCGGAGACAATCGTAGGGTAATCTCCAGTGCTGAGGTCTCCTGCCCCGATTAAACGGCATTTTGTCCCAATTAAGCGAAGTAAACCCTGGCTATTTTCTCGATTGGTTTTTGTTTTTTAAGATTTGCCCCAAATAAACGGCTGCCCCGATTAACCGGTGGCCC
Source organism: Mastigoproctus giganteus (assembly GCF_048544385.1). Taxonomy (NCBI): domain Eukaryota; kingdom Metazoa; phylum Arthropoda; class Arachnida; order Uropygi; family Thelyphonidae; genus Mastigoproctus; species Mastigoproctus giganteus. The sequence goes on along the minus strand of NC_143577.1, from coordinate 211,896,436 downwards.
AAATAAGCGGAATCCACTGTACTGCTATTCAAATGGAATTCCCCATCCTATGTAGCACATCATTTTAACAATATAAAATTACTAAACATAAATTAAAGCAAATTAATAAGATACCTTTATCAAGAATGACTAACTGTGTGATTAGGGCCTCTGCATATTATAAAAGTCACAAGTGTTTTTTTTTTTTTTTTTTTTGTTGGTAGACATCCTCACCAATTTTAGTAGCAATGAAATATATAAATGCTATTTGTTTAAGTTACCTTCTCCCTTCAACATAAAACTGTCACTCCTAAATTATTTAGATAAAGTTTGGTATTTCAGAAAAAGTCATCTATAAATTTTGCTTAAATTACTTACCCATATTTCCAGCAGCCTTCTCGATGGTATGTTTAATCTCCTCCAGCGAGAATCCTTTTTCAGCCATAGCTCCTGCTATCTAAATAATATAAAATGCTGTTGACTTCATATAATCCAAAGGCAAACTGCTACAGATTTACAGGTAGTATCTGTACATTGCAGGATGCCCACAGAAATAATTCAAATTCTTCTCTACTACATATCCCAAGATTAGAAGACAGGGCCATGCAAAGATACTTGGGGACCCAGATGCAGAAGAGGTTAATGGGCCTCATTTATTTTTATTGAGACTTTGATTGATGCTCTGCACCATGGCCCCCTAGATCGAGGGCCCTGGTTCGGCACATCCAATGCACCCCCCATTTGCACGGCCCTGTTATAAGATATAATTACATCATTAGAAATTGAAAATTTGGATTATTTTATAGGTCATTAATTAATGGGCTATTTTATATAACTCTACAAAAGTTTATCTATAAAAGATATGACACATTTGTTTTGATGATATTTGAAGTAGCGGACTGGTCAGGGTGTCAGCTTGCCCGATGGCAAGTGGACTCCCTTGCAATAACATTAGACAATATGTTAAAAATGTTAATGACCTTTTAGTAGCTTGAAAATATAATAGTTGTGGGTGGGCCCCCTTTGTCTCCTGGCAACCAATATTTTTAGACCCAGTCTGCCACTGATTTGAAGTATGTAAATTTGACAAAGAGTAATTTAAGGGCTTATCCCTTAATCAGAATTTCCACTAGATATTTAACAACAGCAAGCTGATTTTAACAATCCCTTTTAATATAAGAGAGAGAGAGAGAGAGAGAGAGAGAGAGATTGCATTTTTTTCTGTGCTATTTTCATCTTTTTTAAGTTTCATCCCTGTTTTGAATATGAGTGGAAACCAAGAAGAAAACAAAAGTAAATTTGATCTCTCTCTAGTAATATACAACTTATTCCAAAATATATGCCAATATTTAAAATATCTTAGTCCAATAATGCTGTTAAAGATTAAAGGAAAAACTACTTCAATTTACTAAAAAAAATAAAAAATTGGGGAAAACAAGCAGTGCTCTGCTTAGACACTAAGCAATTCATTACAGAAATAAATATCTATTCATGGCACTTATTTCAGTCAAAATTTTGCAACCAACAGAGAGCTCACAATTTCGGGGAAAAAATTGTTTAGGTGAAATTTCTAACAAGGAAACTACTACTAAACTAGAATTAATTAAGTGGAGATGATGGCCATATTTTTTAGTGAATCCTTCTTGATCTTCATCTTTCAGAAAAATTTGGGGTGAGAATTTTTTTTTTAAGAGAGATATGCATGTCCTCTGCTTTTACAAATCTGTATTTTTTAAAGAGAGATATGCATGCCCTCTGCTTTTTCAAATCTGTAATTCCACATGTGGCTGAGCCACACACACACACACACACACACACACACACACACACACACAACCTCTAGGTGGTATAATACATTGGCAATGTTCTATAATTTTCTTGCCTTGTAAGCAAAATTTTAATGTAAAGTTGACTCTTTAATATTCATTGTGGGTAATATCACAATTGCATTCTGTATGCAATTTGTGATATTGAAGTAATAGGCCATATTTCTCTATATGCTCTATTACTTCAAGTTTTCTCTTCTAATGTGAAAGATGTTCTTTGTTTTTTACTTACAAAAGCATTGGTATCACTTTGTGCACACTTTCCATTCATTATATGGAATAATAATATTTATGCTTGGAAAAATCATTAACTGCATAAAATGACTATAGTCCGACATAACAGTAAACAGTGGACTGAGACAGATAAATGGTACTTCATGTGTTCATCTGCTTGTGCATACAGTATTCTCATCAACTTATACTACTCCACAAAATAATCTACCACCCAATTTTTTGTCAACAGGAATGGCCATTTTTACGTGAAAAATTTTCCCTGAGAAAAAAAATTGTTTTATTTGAAAACAAACTATGCAGGTGCATGTTGTTCAAAGAATTACTGTATACTAGTGAGCTCATAAATCTTTTAGCAATACAGTGTTTTCCTATATTTTTAATGGTTTTATGATTTTTTTTTTTTTTTTTAATGTAAAATTGGCTGAAGCTGTTGTCAAATCTTTCTATTCCATTGGTGGACATAATTTTTTTCCACCAATTCCCCACATCTATTCTTCAACTGTCTTTCCTTAATTTGAATTTATTTCCTCTCAAGTCCGTAATCTGAGCAAGAGGAAGAATCCCATCAGAATTGAGCCTGCTCAACCCATTCAAGGCCTTATACACCTCAATCAGATCACCTTGCAGGTGCCTAGTCTCAGACACTGTAATTTGCAGAACTTAAGCCTTTCTTCATAAGAGCATCCCTTTGTTTCCCTCACCAATCTTGTTGCCCTTCTTTGTACTTGTTCTAGCAACTTTAGATCCTTCCTAAAATGAGGCCTCCACACAGTACTCAAGGCATGGCCTCACCATTGCCTTATACAACAGGATAATCACCTCCTTTTGCTATTGCTATTAGCAAAATTCCTGTATATCATTGACAATACCCCATGACCTGCTCTGGCAGCCTATCTGCACTGTCAGAAAACTTCATGACTGCACAATTACTCCCAGGTCTTTTTCATTTTCTACCACCCTAAGTGTAGTACCACACAGTTGCTATGTTTCTCTGGATTTACTTCTACCTATATGCAGTACTTTACATTTATCAATGTTAAACTTCAGTTGCCACTTCTCAGCCCATCTGCCCAACTTTTCTAGATCCTGCTGCAGTAGCACACTGCCATCATCTGTATCATCCACAAACTTGGACATTAAGCCTGATATACCTTCATCAATATCATTTATAAATATACAAAACAACAGCAGACTCAATACCAAATCCTGGGGACTCTACTAATAACATTAGTCCACGAAGAGCAGCGTCCATTGATTACCACTCTCTGTCTTCTCCCACTCAACCACCCTTTTATCCATTTTAGCAACTTGCCCTTAATACCATAATGCTCCAATTTGTACAGTAGTCTTCTATTCACAACAGTATCAAAAGCTTTCCTGAAAGCCAAGTATATGATATCAAAATTATTTTTTGCATCCAGTTCCTTTGTAACCACATCATAGTATCCAATCAAATTTGTCACACAAGACTTTCCCCTAACAAACCCATGCTGTGTCTGAATTATTACTGCAGTCTCGTCTATATGATTCTGCAATGCTTCTTTAACCAGTGGCTCCATTATTTTTCCCCAGAACAGAAGTTAAACTAACAGGTCTGTAATTACTTGTATCACCCTTTGATCCCCCTTTGTGCATTGGGGATACATTTGCACATCTCCAGTCTGTGGGGACTTCCCCTGATCCAAGGTTGGTTATAAAGTTCAAAAATACAGTTCCAGTTTAAGGTTTGATTATTTTATTTAACAAGTAAATTCCATTGATAGTGACATTCTTTTTTATTAAAATCTCTCATTTGTATCACTTAATTCAATTTTTCTTCCAAAAGAATCAAGAAATAGTTAGAGAGATAAAAAAAAAAAAAAAAAAGTCTATATTTGTATTTCACCTGAAGTGAAAAAAACATACATAAAATTCTTCTATGCTAATAATATCTTGATTTACAATCAGTTATAGAAATGCATCAATTACTTAATTTTATATTTAAACAAACACTGGTTAATATCATAAACTCTATTCCTGATTGAAACTTTTCAAATGATATATGATTTATCTTTGTAGATGTAAAACTCAAGACCAATATCGCAAAATATTCAAAGATGGCTTTGATAATATATAATAAATTAATGTTTAAACAAGTTACAGCGCAGCTTGCTTATAATTCAAATTTGAAGGGGGCATAATGAATTACCCAAACTTTCAATTATCCATTTTGTATTTCTTTCTGTTTTAAGGATACAAAATTAGCGTGGGATTTTTAACTGGGAATAATTCTGCAATTGTGATTTCTGCTGAAAATATGGTTTTAGCAAAGGTAATAGATACCTTTTGTTGTAATTTATATTTTCTCTTTAAACTTCACTTTTTTTTGTGACCAATTATATACATATATAAACCATTAAAGTACATCTTAATACATAATTATATGAGAAAACATATCAAATGCATTTTTCCTTGCCTTCCTCACGTTTATCCTAGTCACTGATAATAAATAAATAAATTTTCTGTTTATACTCCGGGACGACCAAACGGTCAGAGGAGTTCACAAGATAGACAGAATACAAGAAACAGCACCGTATTCAGCAGTCATGGGCTTGAACCCCGGTCACTCAGGGCACGTGTACTTATGCACCCGCGCGCCTGACCACTAGACTACGGCGGCCTGATTAACCTTAATATAACTGTTTATATTAAGTACAGTACTGTGAAGCTTATATTCTGTTTTTTTTAATGAGATTTTTAAATTCTCAGAAGGGAAACAAGTATTAAATAGAGCAGAATATATAAACAACCTTTGGAAGTTCGTTTCACATTATGAAGGGAAACATAAGTTATTTTAACACTTGTTTTTAATGGAAATTTAAGAAGTGCATTATTTTTATACACAGTACAACAAATTATTAGTGTGACAATATAAGCTCTAAACTTTGAATTTAAAGCTAATTTATATCACTGTATAGAACAGGAGGTTCGGAGAGCAAAAAATACAAAATTGAAATAGTCAAATATTACAAATTAAGTAATTTTGAATTATCCATACTCTACTGTTTTAAGATAATTATAGAGAATGTAGGATGTAAATCTATTTGTATTTATTAAAGTTAACTGAAAATGTGTACTAGGATTTACATTCCAAATGGAACTAGCAAAATACATATACTGATGAAATTCTTGGCAGATGATTCCAAAACACATATCCTGCCCAGAACTTTGAGAAAGACTTAAAAAAGTTCTCCATACCAAGATTTGTTTAAGTCATAGGAACAACATTATATGATATTAACCATGTCTTGCAAAAATTCCTCCCATTTTTTTTAACTGAAGAATGTTTTCTAAGATGGCAAATTCATCATTCTCAAAAATTACCTTATATGCTAATATTGCTCCACAAAGTCCTCTTCTGCCAGCACTTTTATCTCCACCATGAAGTGCACAATCTTCTCCCAAAACAATCATTTCAACCTTAAGACCTTCAATTTTAGCTCTTTCTACAGCTAAACCAAAATTAAGACGGTCTCCTGTATAACTCAAAACTATTACTAACGTTCCAGCTGAAAAATACAAAACAAGGTAAGCTTTCATATATCATTTCATAAATTATGCTTGATTCTTGCCATCTTGCTAAACATAATCAATACAGAATGATTTTTAAAAAATAATATGATAAAATAAAAATAACATCATAAGTAAAATATGTATTAATTCACTCATTATTAAGAGTTACATATTTTTAAAATATGTAATTCTCGTTTATTTATAAAGATAAACAAGAAAGTAAACTAAAGATTGATAAGCACCTTCATCTCACTGCTGCTGTTTGTATACTACTGATGCTTGAGTCTAGGGTTGTTTGTTTCATTTTATTGTATTTAAATGTAAGCTGTAGGTTGATTGCTCCCCTAGAGCCTGAGTAAATTGGAGCAAACACTATGCATCTTTGTGATATACACAGCGTCAATGAAGTCAGTGTATGGTAACTATTCATGTTGCATGTAAATGATATTAAAAAAAAAAAATTCATATTAGCAACACATGAGAATGGCCTCATCTAACCATATGTATTATGTCCATAAATTGTTTCTGTTCTCTGGTTGATTTTTCCTGTTTTGCTGAACAAAAAAACCAGATAGTTCTTTTTTGGGGAGGAAGGACTTTGCTATCCATACCGACTAACTCAGCAGGAATGAAAAAAGCCCATAAACGTTCCCCGTATCACCGACAGAATTCAAACCAAGGTCTTTTCATGTAGCGTGTGCGGAGGATAGTGATTATAACCACTCTGCTACTCACACACAAATTATGTAAACTGCATAGCGAGTGGTTAAAATTTTCAGCTAATTTCAAGTTAATTTTCAATTTTTGTTAACTACATAAGTTATCATCATTATACTATTCCCCCGCTCCCAGAAAACTATCTGGATGCAGCCATGGCTATAACCCTCAACTTGTTAAGGCCATACATAACCATCTTTGACTGATGCATCTGTTACTCTTTATCAAACTTGTTAAATTACCACCACAACTTACATTAATTATTCATATGAAGGATAAAACTGCTAATGGTTTCTCTTTAATAACATAACATTTAGTAACATGAAACTGACATAACATTATGTTATGTCAGTTTCAACCATGGGTCACCTTTCTTTTTGAACACACTATTCCACTTGTAACCATGTCAGCTACCACGACAGACCACACAACACTGTTGCATGGTCCATTTTATATATATAAAATACATATAATAATTAAAAATTCTATGACCCATAGTACCTATGTCCTTAAGTGCCCTGTTTATATTTATTCAGTTTTGTAATAAATCTTAAATCTATATGTGCATTATTATTTAAATCAATTTGGTTTTGTGGCAATAAAAAATAAAATAAGAAACAACAAAAAATGTAGATAGTTTTATACACACTTAACTCCCGTAACAACACTTCTGTTTATAGTACTGTCCCGCTTTTAACACTTTTCTTCTAGTTCCATTGGTCAATTCTATGAAGTGTCATACACTTTTTAACATCTATAATGCTCTCATATATCACTCTTTTTTTAAGGTATGGAAGGAATAAACCAGAAATAACCCTCCTTCCTCTTGATTTCTGATCTTGAAAGAGACTAAATTCTAGGAATTGCTTCTGGCACAAGTAATGTTTTTTTAATTTTATATTTAACTAGCAGTTCTGAAGGTAGTTTGGCTGCTCCTTGCAGTCAGTGTTAAGCCATTTGCACACTCTGCTTAGCTTTTTTAAATTTTTCATTCACTTTCTGTACTGCTGTATGGTAAGGAAAGTGGATGAACACTATTAGTGTCCTTTTTGTGTGTGTACATGTGTGTTCAATGTTATCAATAATTTCATTAATGACAACATTATTATTATGTTAATATTAAATTTATCATCATTATAATACTTGAGATACATTTAGTTTAACCTTTTTAAAAAATTTTCATTCTTTCTAATACCATGCAAAAAAAAAGGTAGAAGGTTCTAAAAGGCAAGCATGTGTGCAGGTTTTAAACTTATATATAAACCATTACTTCACAAACACTGCAAAAAAAAATTCATTGTTATCTATCAAAATATTGATGAAATATGAAAAACAGCTATGAAAATGGCTGTTTTTCATATTTCATCAATGGCCCTGCTTCTACTACTCTTTAAGGCTACTCCTCTAGCCTTAAAGAGCAGTAGAAGGTGAAAAGGTGTATATAGTACTCTCCCATTACATGGGAGAGTACTATATACACCTTTTCACCTTCTACTCTCCCATGCAGTACTCTCCCATGTAATGGGAGAGTACTGCATGCACCTTTTTATTTGAAAATTTATTGCTGGCATGAGGCTCTGCATCAGAGCAAATTTGGTGCTCCAGATTAGAAAGGTTGCCATTCTGTTATTCAGGCTGTTTAATGATACTTCAAACCTGCACACGATACCTTACTTTAAACAGCTTAATAATTTACAATAGCTTACTTTACTATATACAAGCACTAACTTTAAGCAACAGTTAATAAATATCAGTTTAACAAAGTGTAAAGCTGTTGTAAATACCTGTGTAACAATTTTTAAAGAATATAATTACTCTCTGTTCTGTTATGGGTGAGAATACAAATTGTTTTATTTTTTCATTAACTACTAACCTTTGTTGCCAACTGCTGCAACACGGATTGCTGTCAGAACTGTAGCTGGTGGAGGTGAAGTAAACACAGCACCCTGGACACTAACACTTAGCATTCCTTGCCCAACATAGCCTAAGACAAAAATAAATAAATAAATAAAAGAATAATAATAAAATAGTACACACACACACACAGTGAAAAATAAAAGATAAGTTCAATCAACAGTAAAGAAAAGAATAAAGGCAGAAAGACAATAAGACAATAAGATAAATCAGCAGAAGTCATTTCCAACCACATGTTGCCAGAATATAATGCATACTGAAATATATAAATTAAGAATATGTTAGGAGAATGGCCAGACCAAGTAAGAAGCAAATAAAAGAAAACTAGTACCATACATATAGCAACGATCAAGAGGAAGAGGGGAAAAATAAATTAAGAAAGGATGTTACTGGAGGATTACATTCCTAAAATAATTTGAAATAAATCAGTTGATGGCTAATATGGAAAAATTTATTGTAAAAGTTTTTAAATGACAACTCAAAAGGCCCCGGGTGCCAAGCCAATGTTCCTATTGTGACTTAAATAGTGATTTTTCTCAGAGATAAAAGTTCCTCTTAAGTTATATCGTTTTCTATCAGCAGTTTTTTATAAATCAGTTCTACACTTGGAAGATCTCGAAATAGAACAGAGAAAGGAAATTCACCTTTCTTTTTTTTGTTATATATATTACATTCTTTACTAACGAACTAACCCTTCTAACTGCTTGGCCTCCTTGCGGCACTGTTCCTGCCTCCCCGTGGTGGGGCCGGAAACCTTGGCAGAAAAGTCCTCTTGCCAAGGGCAAAAAGGAGCAAACATGGCAAATAAAGACCATGTTGACATGGAAAATGACAACCCAAAGAGACAAAAGACTGATCGGATGGAGCAACCCTGCCCATCTTTCTTAATCTTCCACTCTCTTAGTAACCGGCCTATGAGTAAATTGTCTCCCTTTGTTATACAGAAACATGTGGAGGGTATTGCAGGATCTCCCAAAACAGCGAAGAGACTGCAATCAGGAGACTTACTAATAGAAACCACAAATCAAAGACATTCTGAAAAGCTTTTACAACTAACAAGCTTTGCTGCCATTAAAAAAAATATATCTCCCCATGCAACCCTAAATTCATCTAAGGGTGTCATATCTAGTTGGGATTTATTAAATGTCACCGAGGAGGAAATAGATATCAATAGAATGTAATTGAAGCAAAAGAATAATGATTAAAAATGATAATCAACTGACACCTACCAGAAATATTATTCTTACCTTCAATACGCCCAACTTACCCTCCGATGTAAAAGCAGGTGATAGAGTGGTATGTTATTAATGATCCTATGGGCAGTGATCACTTCCCAATTGTATGCAACCTATTAATAGCACAGACTCCTCTAGCTCAACCCTGCAGAAAATGGAAATTTGCCTGAGTAAACTGGGCAAAATTTCAGTCATCAATATCTTTCGACGAGGAAAAAATCTGTCTCCATTCTATTGATGATGTGACAGAATACATCACGTTGCATCTCCTAAATGTGGCTAAAGACACAATACCACTATCAAATCCCCTGGGCCAAAAGCATTATAATTATTGGTGGAACGAGGAATTCACAAAAGCAAAAAATAAAGCCTGGAATTTGTTTCGGCAATACCTAACGACAGCCAATCTGATAAATTATAAGAAGTCAAAAGCAAAAGCACGTTTCGTACAAAGGCAAGTCAAGAAAGAATCCTAGACCTGTTTTGCAACAAGCATTAACAAAAACACTGACACCAAAATAATATGGAAAAAAATTAGACAACTTTCTAGTAAGTTTCCTACCATACCTTCTCCAATCCTTTCCTGGAATGGGGGAGATCTATCTAGTCCTTTAGATATTGCAAATGCTTTGGGCAACACTTTTGCTGAAGTCTCAGCACATTCAGCTTATATTCCATCATTCCAAAGAATTAAAAACACTGCAGAACAGCGTTCTATTAACTTTCGAACTGCCCTCCTTCTGCCACATAACAAACCTCTGCAATACCTGAACTCTTGCATGCCATTGGAACAGCTCACAATGGTTCTGCCAGACCAGATGGGATCTCTTATATCATGTTACAACATCTTGATGACAAAGCTCTGCACCTTCTCCTGGACTTTTATAACCAAATTAGACAACTTTTAGACAATATCTAGTCCTTTAGATATTGCAAATGCTTTGGGCAACACTTTTGCCGAAGTCTCAGCACATTCAGCTTATATTCCATCATTCCAAAGAATTAAAAACACTGCAGAACAGCGTTCTATTAACTTTCGAACTGCCCTCCTCTGCCATATAACAAACCTCTGCAATACCTGAACTCTTGCATGCCATTGGAACAGCTCACAATGGTTCTGCCAGACCAGATGGGATCTCTTATATCATGTTACAACATCTTGATGACAAAGCTTTGCACCTTCTCCTGGTCTTTTATAACCAAATTTTTCTAGAAAATGTTTATCCATCTCCTTGGCATAATTCTACTGATTTTGTGTTCCTAAAGCCTGGAAAAGATCCAACGAATTCCCATAGCTATAGACCAATATCCCTCTCAAGCTGTCTCAGCAAAATCCTAGAAAAAATTGTTCACAGTAGACTCGTCTGGATCATTGAGTCCGAACAGTTAATGAGCCATAGTCAATATGGCTTTCGTCAAAACAGGTCATGCTTGGATCTTATGGTTAAGGCTGAATTTGCCATTTGTAATGCCTTTGTTATTCACAAACATCTAGTAATGGTTTCAATAGTTATATAAAAGGCTTTGACACCACCTGACAGCATGGTATACTGAGAGATCTTTACTGCCTTGGAACTAATGACATGAAGGGTAAGAGATCTGCAGATTTACTCAACAAGTACAGATCAATGTTGAAAAAAAGTCACGAGTTAGGATTGAATGTGAAAGTGTCTGTAATTCTGCCCAGACATGGCAGAAGAGAGTATATGATGAGAGCCTTGTCAATCAATTTGGCCGTAGGGAGAGTGTGCAAGGCTCATGGAATAGAGTTTTCAGCATGGTCTGTGCTTTTTACTAGGAAGGACTGCTTCTACAGGGATGGGGTACACTTCAATAGAAAGGGTGCAAGAATATTTGCTGATGCTATCGAGGCAGTGTTAGGTGGGTCGGAAAACTGCTAGTTTGGGGGTTACACAGACTAAAAGGTTAACAGTAGCCGCAGGCAGAGGCAAAAGTGATTCTTGTACTGCTTCTATTAGAATGAGCAGCAGCCTGGAAAGCAAGGTGCTGGAGATTTCCAGGACTGTTGGCAGTCATAGTGGAACAAGTAAATACATGGGCTGTGTTAGGGTAACTAAAAGTAGAAACAGGTGCATATATACTTGCATGTACACCAATGCTAGGAGTATAGTTAATAAATTTGATGGTTTGAAGTGCTGGTCAAGACATCAAAGGCGGATATTGTTGGGATATCAGAGACATGGTCTCTCTGACATAAGTAGTACAGAATTGGAATGTGAGGAGTACAATGTGTACAGAAAGGAGAAACAGGACAGGAAGGGAGGAGAGGTTATGCTGTTAGTTAAGAAACACATAAAATCTATGGAAGTGCATCCAATTGACAATGCAATGTTGAGTCAGTTTGGTGTGACATAAACAATGGGAAAGGTAAAATGAGAGTAGGTGTGTGTTATAGGCCTAATGAATCTTATGAGTATAATGAGTAACTGTGCAGAGAAATAGAGTGAACCAGTAAATCAAAATGTCTTATCATGGGGGATTTTAACTTTCCAGATATTGACTGGAACTTGTGGGTTGGTCACTCGCACACTAGTAAGACCTTTGGATTTATTGGATGACTTTTCTAGAGCAACATGTTCGAGAGGCAACCAGAGGGAGTAATACTCTTGATCTTTTAATCAGCAGTGATTATTCATGCATTAAGAATTTGCAGATAAAGGAACCACTGGGTGACAGTGATCATAATGTACTGATGTGGGATTTACTTAAAGATGTAACTACCATTAAGGGTAAAGGAAAGGGCTTTGCTTTCATAATGGTGACTACAGGGGTCTCAGACAGTTTTTAAATTCTATACAGTGGGATCAATTGATGATGTTACCAATATTGAAATCTATATCTTCGGGGACTTACTTTTGGAAGCTACTAGGATTTTCATTCCAACTAAGAAATACTGTTCAAGGTTTATACCTAAATGGATGTCAGATGAATTAATGAGGCTTGTGGCAGAGAAGAAAAATGTATGGGATGCAAATAAATTATCAGGCGACACAGAATCCTATGGCACATATAAAATAGTCTAATCAAGTCACAAAGGAGGTTAGGCAGGCGAAGGCAGATTACAAGAAATCTTTGGCAAAAGATGCAAAGAAAAATAGCAAAGAGTTCTTTGATTATGTGAACTCTAGAAGGAAAGGGATGAATCAGATTGAACCACTTAACATAGATGGATTGACTATTGATGATCATGCTCAGGTAGCTGATAAACTTAATGAGTATTTTGCATCTACATTCACACATGAGGATTTATTCAAGGAGGGAATGGCAGAGGTTTATCAAACTCTAACAGGGAGGAGCTAAGTGATTTTTTAATAACTGAGATCAAAGTGGATGAAAAATTGTTGAAGTTAAACATAAAGAAGGCACCTGGGGGGATTGGGATCTATCCAGTTATATTAAAGAAGGCAGCAAAGGAAGTAAACAAACCCTTAGCCATTATGAGAGCTTCCTTGGACTCAGGGGATGTCCCCGTGGACTGGAGATATTCAAATGTATCATCAATTCACAAAGGGGGTTAAAAAAGTAACACAAGTAACTATAGACCTGCTAGTTTTTACCTGTCTTCCAGGGAAAATAATGGAATCACTGGTGAAAGAAGTATTGCAGGGTCATCTAGACAAGACTGCAGTAACAGTTAAGACACAGCACGGGTTTGTTAAAGGGAGGTCTTGTCTGACCAATCTGATTGGATACTATGATGTGGTCACAAATGAACTGGATGCAAAAATTTATTTTGATATCATATACTTGGATTTTAGGAAAGCTTTTGATACTGTTGCACATGGAAAACTGCTGTACAAATTGGAGCAGTATGGCATTAAGGGTAAGTTGCTACAATGGATAAAGGGATGGTTGAGTGGGAGACGACAGAGAGTGGTAATCAATGGACACTGCTCTTCGTGGACGAATGTTATTAGTGAGGTTCCCCAGGGTTCGGTGCTGGGCCCATTGTTATTTTGCGTATTCATCAATGATATTGATGAAGTTATATCAGGCTTAATGTCCAAGTTTGCAGATGATACAAAGGTTGGCAGGGTTGTTAACGACAGTAAATTCAGTAAGCTTCTCCAACTGGATCTAGATAAGTTGGAAAAATGGGCTGAGAAGTGGCAACTGAAGTTTAACATTGACAAATGCAAAGTACTATATATGGGTAGTAATAACCCAAGAGAAACATACCAACTGTGTGGTACTACACTCAGGGAAGTGGAAAGTGAAAAAGACTTGGGTGTAATTGTGCAGTCAGATATGAAGTTCGCTGAGCAGTGTAGGTGGGTCGGGCAGGTCATGGAGTCTTGTCAATGATATATAGGAATTTTGCTAGCAGTGACAGAGAGGTGATTATCCTGTTGTACAAGGCAATGGTCAGGCTGCACCTTGAGTACTGTGTACAGGTCTGGAGGTATCATTTTTGGAAGAATGTAGAGTTGCTAGAACAAGTACAAAGAAGGGCAACATTGGCGAGGGGAACAAAGGAGTGATCTTATGAAGAAAGGATTAAGTTCTGCAAATTGCACTGCCTGGAGAGTAGGCACATGCAAGGTAATCTGATTGAGGTATATAAAGCCTTGAATGGGGTGAGCAAGCTGAATGCTGATGGGATTCTTCCTCTTGCTCAGATTAAGAACCTGAGGGGGGCATAGATTCAAATTGAGAAAGACAGTTGTAGAATAGATGTACGGAAATTTTCCTTTAGCCAGCGGGTAGTTGATTGGTGGAATAGACTTCCATCTATTTTCGTGGAAGTTGATAGCCTAAATAAATTTAAGGCTCAGCTGGACAGGCATTTGGAATGAATGGAGGGATGAAATGGGAGGGTTTTTTTTTTTTTTTTTTTTTTGGCTGATGCTGCATAAGCTTTCTTTCTTGCAGCAACTCCTCTACTAATGCAAATTCTAACAGAACTGAGGTATGGCAAGTGTGGTCCCTAAATCAATTATTATAAAAATATCATGGATAATGATTTAATAACAATGTTTTAATAATTATTTAAATTCTTTAATTATTATTATTATTATTAGCCATATGGTGCAAGGAAGCCTGAGGCTTATGCTGAATCAGGCAAAAAAAAAATTTCTGAATTACCCAGAGAGAGAGAGAGAGAGAGAGAGAGAGAGAGAGAGAGAAATGTAGAAGGAAATCACAAAGAAAGAGAAGAACGATGGTATCCAGCACAGGACCCTGGGTGTGCCAAGCCCATACTCACCATATATGAGCCCCTGGGGTTATTAAAACATTTTAATAATAACAATGATTTAATAGCAATCCCAAAATAACTTTTACACTTGATAGGGTTGAATTAAAAACAGTATAGCAGGAAAGGGATCTGTAAATTGCAATACGGGCAGATATGAAGTATTCTGAGCAGTGTAAACAGATGGCCAGAAAAGACCATGGTCTCCTATCAGTGAGTTAACTGAACAGTATCCTGTAAAGATAAGGAGGTCATAATCCCACTGTGCAAGGCAATTATATGACTACATTTGGAATACTGAGTCCAAGTAAGGAGACCTCATCTGAAAAAAGACACTGAGCTTCTTGAAAGGTTCCAAAGACAGGCAATTCACACTGTGAGATCATTAAACGGCTGACGGTACATCCTTACCATCACATCCTGTAGTAATTGTACATCCTGTAATACATTGTAATTCATTCCAAGGAAAGAATTATAATTACTACAATTATGTGAGCTACTGAGTTTGGCAACCAGGCATTTTACTAACCCCTCTAGAGAGGATTTAGTAAAATGAATGAAGGTGGAATTTTTACTGTTATAAAGAATACCAAAACTAGGGGCCATAAATTCAAATTACATGGAAGAGTTTAGACTAGATTGAGGAAGTATTCTTTTAGCCAGAAAGTTGTTGATTACTGGAACAATTTGCCTCTGAAGGTAGTTAAGGCTAACAATTTAAAGCAATTCAAAGGTCAAATGGATAGTTACCTACGTAAAGAGGGAAGGGCATAGTTTTTATTTCCTTATCTACTTTTTTTTTTCTTTTTTGGCAGATGCAGCAAAAAGCTGTGGCTTCCTTGTACTATATGGTTAATACCAATACTAATAATAATTACTTTTATAATTTAATTGTAATTTAAATAATATAATTATTTTATGAAAACAAGGTGCATTTCTGATATTTGCCATAGGTCTCAAAATTCCTGGTTATGCTTTTGGTAACCAGAGTACATAATAGCCATGAAGCCCAGAATGCAAAGAGGGATATACAGTCATGAGCCAAAAGATTATGACCAGCAAGTTGTTATGCAAATCGAAGCAACTGCAGGTAAACTACGGCACATGCACAGGTCGTGACACAGTATAAAAAATACCTGATACTGAGCTCCATTAATCAGTGTTACTCTTATTCTTCAAATGGGAAAGGCAGCGGACTTAAGCTAGTTTGACAAAGAGCCAGAGCATATCCGAAACGGCACGGCTCATGGGATGCTCACAGTCAGCCGTGGTTAGTACCTACCAAAAGTGGTCCGAGAAGGGGGAACCCACGAACCGTCGGTGAGGTGTTGGACGACCACAGCTCATCGATGCTCGAGGTAAGCGAAGGCTCTCCCGGATGGTACGTGGCAACAGAAGGGCAACTGTGGCGCAACTCATAGGTAACTGGAATGCTGGTGACGGGAGGAATGTGTCACAACACATAATACATTGAACCCTGCTGAAAATTGGGCTGCGTAGCCACAGGCTGCTCCGAGTGCCCATACTAACCATGGTTCACTGGCAACAGCGCTTACAATGGGCATGCGAGCAACGAAACTGGACCTTGAGTGACTGGGATAAGGTCGTCTGGTCTGATGAATCACGTTTTCTGTTACAAAATGTGGACGGCCAGGTACGTATGCATCGTTTACCTGGGGAAGTGATGGCACCTGGATGCGCCATGGGACGAAAACAAGCCGGTGGTGTCATGCTTTGGATGATGTTCTGCTGGGATACCCTGAGTCCAGTCATCCATGTGCCAGGCACTCTGACATCTACCACCTACCTAAACATCATTGCTGACCAGGTACACTCTTTCAAGGCAACGGTCGTCCCCTATGGCAGTGCCGTCTTTCAGCAGGATAATACACCATGCCACACCGCCCGGATTGTTCGAGACTGGTTCACAGAACATGAGGAAGACTTCCAGATATTGCCCTGGCCTCCAAATTCCCCAGACATCAATCCCATCGACCATCTGTGGTTTGTGCTGGAACAGCAACTCCGATCTGCGGAGTCTCAATAGGGAGACCTTACAGGAATTAAAGGATCTGCTGGTTACGTGTTGGTACCAGATACCACAAGACACATTTAGAAATCTTGTAACATCCGTGCCTTGCTGGGTACGAGCTGTTTTGGCTGCATGCAAAGAACCAACATCATATTGGGTAGGTAGTCATAATGTTTTGGCTCATCGGTGTATGTCAGTGCTCGGACAAGGGTATTAAAACTGAAGCACTTGCCTCTGTCACAAGGCTGGAAGAGATGCAAGAGTTATGTTATTTAATTAGTACTCCTCCAAGCTGCTGCTTCAGCCACAGGAATATTTTTTCTGGCCTTGGATCTATACCCAAGAGGTAACTATACAAGTAGAAATGTTGGGATAATGGATAGGGTTCTATGATGGATTGCCAGGTGGCTGCAGGGGTAGGAAACAGATGGCTGTAATTAATGATTACTCCTCAGATGGGGGCTAATGTTAGAAGTGAGGAGCCCCAAGGATTGGTTCTGTGACTATTGTTGTTTCCAAATTTCATAAATGATATTGATGAAAGAATAGAGGGCATGAGTCAAAATTTGCAGATTGGAAGATTAGGATATGGTTAATGATCAGTGCTAGGCAGCACTCCTTCAGGATGACTTGGATAAGTTTCAAAAATGGTCAGAAAAGTTGCAGCTGTTTTAATGCAATAAAATGCAAGGTCCTACACTTGAGCAACTGCAATCCCAAATAACTTATACACTTGGTGGGACTGAATTAAAATCAGCAGAAGAACTGGATTTCGGAGTTACATTACAATATGGGCAAACACAAAGTCCTCTGAGCACCATGGACAGTGTCCTACCGGCAATTTACTGAACATTTGCTTGTAGAAATAGGGAGATCACAATCCCACTATAAGACAATTTTAAGATCGTACTTGGAATACTGTATCTAAGTATTGAGACCACACCTAAAAGAAGACATCAAGCATCTTGAAAGGGCACCTGTACAGGAAAGCCTTCAAAATGATGTGGGCTACAGAGCTTGCTTCAACCAGGCAAGGATGGTCAAATAGACCTCAATTACGCATCTCAGATGAAACCTGACTGAGGTCTATAAGGCTCTGAAAGGGAATAGTAAAATGAACGAAAGCAAAATTTGCAATAATGTAAATGATTCCAGAACTATGGGAAATAAATTCAAATTATGGGGAAAAAGATTTAGACTGGATTGTGGGAAGTTTTCTTTTAGCCATAAAGTTGTCATTGCAGTAGGGTTTTAGGAACATCAGGGGCTCACATCTGGTGAGTATGGGCTTGGCACACCCAGGGTCCTGAGCTGGATATCATCATTCTTCTCTTTCTTGGTGATTCCTTTCTACTTCTCTCTCTCTCTCAGGGTAACTTGGAAATTTTTTTTTGGCCGGTGCAGCATAAGCCTCAGGCTTCCTTGCACCATATGGCTAATCATAATAATCATAATAATAATAATCAGCAACTAAGGCCATATTGCTCCATATATCCTATCTGTAAATTACGTGGGTTCTGTGGCCAATTTTCTGTTTGCTGGATGAAAAACCATGCTACCCTCACCTGAGACCAACTAACTCAGCCACATTGTGAAAAAAGGCCCGTAAAAATTCCTCACATCATTGACAGGACTCGAACTCGGGTCTTTTCCACCCAGTGCGGGGTGGATGGCAATTCTACTAACTGTGCTACCCATGAGAGCAGCAAGTTGTTAATTACTGTAATAAACTGCCTTCTATGGTTAGTTGAGGCTGACAGCTTAGGTAAATTCAAGTTAGTTGGGAAAAGTATTACTTCACTAAGGTGAAGTAATACTTTTTTATTATTATTGTTTGTTTATTTATTATTATTATTTTTTTGGCTGGTACAAAAGCCTCTAGCCTCCTTGGACTACATAGCTAACGCTAATAATAATCTTTTTCAGAGCCAAGAAAGTGGGGAGGGGACACGACTGGTGCCAAGGCACAGAGAACAATTTCAAAAGGGGTCAGAGTTCTTTACCCCTCTCATACAGTTTGGAGACTTCAAGTCATTTATACTTGTGTTGAATTCCATAGTATATGCAGAAAAAAAAATGAGCAGGAAATGAAATGAAAAAAAAAAAAAAGAGTAATGAAAAAACTTGGAATATACTAAAAAAATTAGAGGGCATACCATATGTAAAATGCACATACACAAACAAATGGTAATTAATCAAAGGCCAAGGGTATATATGTTATTTGTTCAACAAGGGTATATTATGTATACCCCTCTGTTTTTTTAAAGCAAACAGCATAGCCTTTTGATTTTTAGTTCAGGATGAGAGGCAACATTTGTAATAAAAATAGCAGAAATAACAATAAGGTAATAAATTAATAGGGGCAATAAGGCCAGTTTTGCTTCAATCTCAGTGGAATTTTCAATAGAATTCCAACTTACTCCCTCACATATACACACACATATATAAAGTTAATCCAGTCATATTTCCCCTCACCAAGGCAGATTTATAAACATGCAGAGAGGAAGAGGACAGCAATCATTCTTGTAATATCCATTAGTAGATTTTTTTAAATATTATTATTATTATTAGCTATATGGCACAAGGAAGCCTGAGGCTTATGCCAAAGTTACCCTGAGAGAGAGAGAGAGAGTCAAAAGTAGAAGGGAATCACCAAGAAAGAGAATGATGATATCCAGCTCAAGACCCTGGGTGTGCCAAGCCCATACTCACCAGATGTGAGCCCTTGGGGTAAATTTTAGTCACAAATATATACCCCGTATTCAGCACTAATTCCTGAGGTCACAGAAATGCAAAACTCCTTAAGAAATTTTGAGACAGTGCTTCCAACAGTAGTAGCCTGAAAACAGCCATTAGAATTTGTCTACATTTACATTCAATTTTGCTAATAACCACACTATTCAATATATTCTCCGTATATAAAGTTCTACTTGTGCATCTTTATGCAAACTTGCTGAGCAGCACCATTCACTAATTTGGAAAAGTTTCTATTACATCGTTTACCGACGTAAAACAAACATATTCTACACCCCTCCCCTTACTTTTTTTACTTCTATTACTACTGCGCTCATAGAAAGAATGGCCGGAACAAGCGAATTAGCTACTCCAGGTCTTGATATTGTGTAATCTGGTGGACCGTTCAGACTCTCAACGTTCCTAATAATTACGTAATTTGAAGAGTTCATTTATATTCAAAGCGGGTTGTTTGGATTTATTAGATATAATTTAAAAAAGAATGCAGTTTATTACTGAAACAATAATCAACAAGTATATTTGTATGCTTGTTTCGTGGTCACATGTTATACTGAATTGCTGAACGATAATGTAAATCTCCTCCGGCGTAAATGAATTGTTTAAATACTTTTTTTAAGTATTAGCATTTTATTCTCTGAAACACTTTATTTTACTTTTGCGTGTGTGCGCGCGTAAATTTATTTCATAGAAGATCACACTACACCGCTAACAGTTATCTACTAGCCACAGAGAAGTAAGATAACTCTGTGCTACTAATTGTGAGGTAGACCAACCTGCTGCTCCTGGTTCGTGACCTGCACCGCCACCTGTTACCAAAGTGACTTTGCCAGCTTTTTTCACATCTTCAATATCGTAACGACAGATGATATTGTCAGCTTCCAGAAGCCGAAGACCAGGATTAACTGCTACGAAACCTAATAAACTGTCTCTGACACAATTTCCTACAGTATTTAATAACTTTTTCGAACCACCTCTAACAGCCATATTAAACTTTTAATAACAAGCTTGTGGCTGCTGGAATGCACTTCCTGATAAAGAAAACGGAATTACGAAACATTCCTTTTATGCTCAATCTCTTAATTATCTTTTGGATTTTTTTTTTTTATAATATTATGAGAACGTTTTCATTGGCTGACAAAATTAAATATAATGTCCAACACACATTTTAATTTGTATTTTAATCTGTGATGACGAAAGTTATTTAATATACTAATTATTTTTTCATAGTCTAAAGGGACTTGATGGTGCGGGCGTGGTTGTCTAGTCAGTTTGCCTGACTAGACAAAAACCCTCATTTCCAGAAAATAAAACCATGCAGCTCCCACCCGAGCGACTAATCGGCCACATGATGGGATTCGAACCTACGCCTGGTTTTAAAAAAAAAAAAACCTATTATGTTAGGGTTACCAGGTAATTTCTTACATATACCCATGTGTATTGTGTGTAAATTGTGTTCTCTGGTCGATTTGCTTGTTTTGCTGGAAAAAAAGAACCCAGTTTCTGAGGGGAAAAACCTTGCTGTCTACGCCTGAGCCCGACTAACTCAGCAACGGATTGGATAAAGCCCATTAAAGTTCCTCGCGTCATCAACGGGATTCGAACCCGAACCTTTTCCACCCGGTGTGGGGAGGGCGGTGAATACCATTATGCTACATGCGCAAAACCTAGTAATTATATGCACTTCACTACACGCGAAGGGTGAAGGCTTCGAGAAATTGCACTGAAATATATATACTGATTTACGCTGCTTTCCAAGGATACAAATTCATATTATTATTTTAACGGTACGAGAGATTGTCTCTCATGCCCATATATAGGGCCGTTCCTAGCTACTATAGCGCCCGAGTCAAACAGTTCATACGGCACCCCTGAAACTTAAATTTTATTTTGTTTTATTTTATTGGAAACAAGCATACACGCCAGCAGAACCAATAGAACAGCATGACATAATAAAAAGAGAATGAGATACAATGGACAATAACAGAACGATCACGATTACAGGAGAAAATACTCCGAAAAAAATAAAATATAACTTTTAAAAAATTAAAAAAAACAAAATAAATAAAAGATTAAATACAAGTCTACAACTTTGAGTTAGAAGGAGTATGAGTATTTCTTGATGAAGACTAGTAGATCCCAGATCTACGAATGACTCAATGTCAGAGTCATTCATAGATCTGAAAAGCCTGTTGCAATGGGAGGACAAGAGATTATCATTATTATGAGTACATTTTTAGTACATTTCAAAATCAAATATGTAAGTTATAATAATACATATCTAATTTGTAAATGCGGACGTAGCTGAAATTCGTAGTGGATCTAGGCATGAATTTTTGTACTTCGCAAATCTGGTGCACATATTTGCCTAAAAGAACACACACTAGAAGTTTCAGGTCTGCACTAATTCTTCTGGAATGAAATGACTGGAAATTAAAATAGACACAGAGGGATTCGTAGTTGATTTTCAGGTACTGGAGATGTTTCTACATTATGTGTAGCACAAGATTCTTCAGGACAGCTTGTTTTGTTGAGGGTGATTGTAAGGGACTGCATACAGAACCAAACAAAATTCTAATAAAGGTAATTCTAATAACCAAGGATTTGTATAGAATACATGCATAATTGCGGTTTTAAAACCTATAAGTGCCCTTCCTGGATCCAAATGTTTTTAGCCTTCATGGCAATTTCACTAATGTGTAGATCAAAGTGGCTATTGTGGGAGACAAATGACGTCCAGATCCTTCACACTCGCAAATGAATTGGCAGTTGGAAAAGTAGCATGCCACACACTTAGATGAAGGAAATGAACTATGAAATA
Source organism: Mastigoproctus giganteus (assembly GCF_048544385.1). Classification (NCBI taxonomy): domain Eukaryota; kingdom Metazoa; phylum Arthropoda; class Arachnida; order Uropygi; family Thelyphonidae; genus Mastigoproctus; species Mastigoproctus giganteus. Next base: position 211,874,160 of record NC_143577.1, on the reverse strand, counting down.
ATTTATGGCCATTCCAATCAAACTGGACCACTGATGCAACTTATCAAGAGTGAGCTGGAGCTTTAAAACATCATATTTGTGTTTAAGTTGACTTTTAGGTTGGTTGGTTTGGTTTTTGTTGGTTGTATGGTTTCTGGCACATCAGCAACTTAAGTCATATTACACCATATATAATACTTCTGTAAATTGCGTGTGTTCTGTGGTTCGATTTGCTGTTCGCTGGACGGGAAACCCGAGTTTCCGGGAGGAGAACCATGTTACCCCCTTCTGAGATCAACTAAACTTAGCCATTTTGTGAAAAAGACCCATAAAAATTCCTCACGTCATCGACGGGAGTCACATCTTTACCATCCGGTGTGGGGAGGACGGTGATTATACAAATGTGCTACTTACGAAGGCGATTTTTAGGTCGTCAGCAAAAAAAAAAAAGGGAAAAAAATAGAGTTAAATGGATCCACGCACAATAAATCATCCCGCTCGAGGAGTGAAAGTTTCTAGATTTTATTTAATTGGCGATGACTGTCGGGACATGATTTGTGATGTAACTGTGCAGTCCAGAAAGAATGGGATCGTGAAATCCATAGGCCTTGGGTTTACTAATCAGATAATGGTAACCTTCAAAAAGCATTGGAACATCAGAGGAAGGTTACACCGACTTGAGTGTGGTGATACGAAAATTCTGAGATGAATCAGCATCAGGGGTGCAAATAGATAATAATTAATTTGCATTGGCTAAATCAGTGGTTTCAACCTTTTTTTAATAACGGCACCCCTAAGTAATTTATTTTATTTTGCGGCACCCCTACCATACTATACACCGTTTTATAATGAAATAAACATATAAATTTTAAAAAATAATAAGTTTAAGTAACTTAAACCCAAATTATTTGGCACCCCGGTTGAAAACCACTGGGCTAAATCCATGGTGATATTCAGAAATGAAGGACTGCAAGAAACTGCAAAGATATTTTTCAACAATGGTATCAAATAGTTTGCAAGGCTTCTGGAGAGAAACTGGTGTATAGCTAGTAGGAGATTTGGAGCCCTTTCTAAATAAAGGCAGTAAATTTACCTATCCGAAGTGGTGGAAAATGTTTATGCCAGTGTGAAGAGAGAGATTAAAGATGTAAAATCTAATTAATTTCAATGTGCGGAAGTTTTTTTTTTTCCCCCTCCTCTAGAAAATGACAGGAATCCATTCAGGGCCAACTGAACAGTCGCTCGAAAAATTTTTAAACATCATATCAAAATACTGTTTATTATATAATGAGCCAAATTAACACCACTGTTGTACCTTACACTACTGTTGTACAAGGGAATGGCTTGAGCAGACGTAATGCTGGTGGGATTCTTCCATCTGTTTTTGTGGAAGTTGAGAGCTTAAATAAATTGAATGCAGAACTAGACAAACATTTAGAACGAATGGATCAGTGAAATGGGAAGGGTTTTTTTTTTTTTTTTTTGTGGCTGATGCTGTATAAGCTTGCTTTCTTGCATCATGTGCCTCCACTAATGCTAAGCCATTCGCAGCCAGAAGGCGAGAATGGCTTAGCATTAGTGGAGGCAAAGCCATTCGCAGCGAGAAGGCGAGAATTGAGTAAAACTCAGTTTGGGGATGGAGGGATACACAGACTAATAGCTTACTAGAGCCGTAGGCAGAGGTGAAAGTGATTCTTTCACTGCTGCTATTGATATATGCATCAGCCTAGATAGCCTGGATAGCAAAGTGTCTGATGATTTCAGGCCCTGGTGTGGGTCATCATGCAACAAATAAATACATCTGGTGTGTTAAAGTAAATAAGAATAAGAACATGTGCATGAACACTAACGCTAGGAGAATTGTAAATAAATTTGATGAATTTGAAGTACTGGTTAACTCATCAAATGCTGACATTGTAGGAATAGAGGGAAAATCGTTTCACTAAGACATATGTGATGCTGAATTTGAATATGGAGAGTACAATGTACACAAAAAGGACAGACAGGACAGGAAAGGTGGAGGTGTTATGTTCTTAGTTAAGAAGTATATTAAAGTATATTAGTTAAGAAGCATATTAAATCTAAGGCAATGCATCGAGTTGACATTGGTGACGAGTGCAATGTTGAGTAAGTTTGGTGTGATATAAGCACTGGCAAAACAAAACTGAGGGTAGGAGAATGCAATAGCCCTAATGAGTGTGATGAGTATACCAAACAGCTATAAGAAATAGTGGGCCAGCAAATCAGATGGTCTCATAATAAGTTAGTTGGAAGCAAAGAAACAATGAGAGTGGGAGTAATCCACAGACCAGAAGATTGTAGATAATATGACGAAGGTCTTTACATGCAAATAGAATGGGTAGACAAGCGTGAATATCTTATTATGGGTGACTTTAATCTTCCCCAGATTGATCGGAATAAGTGAGAGGGAAACTCACCATTGGGAAAAACTTTTTTAAATAAACTAAACGATTATTATTTGTACCAGCATGTTAGAAAAAGTACTAGGGGTGAGAATATTCTTGACTTCATCATTACTAACGAATCACATGATATCACAGTGCTTAAAGTACAGGAACCATTGTCAGGAAGTGGTCGTGCAATCGTCAGTTGGAGGATAAAGAAAGAGGCTGCAGTAGTTAAAGGTAAAAGCGCGGGTTTTAACTTTATAAGAGGGGACTTTGACAGTTTAAGGCGATATATGGCATCTATGAATTGGGCACATTGCCGTAGGATGGCGAATACATGTGAATTATGAAATACTTTCAAAGCAAAAATCACAGAGCCCATGAACTCATACATACCTTTAAGAAAATATTGCAGGAGGTGGATGCCAAAATGGATGACTGTGGAACTGGTTGGTGAAATAAAGCAGAAAAAATGGTATGGAACAGTTACGTTTCGATGAAAGTACTGAAGCCTACAATAGGTACAAGTTGATCTGTAATAGTTCCACAAATAAGATCAAAGAGGTCAAGGCTGCGTATGAGAAAACATTGACTAAGAGAGCAAAGAATGGGGAAATGAATTTTTCATGTATGTGAATACAACAAAGTAGAAGTCTAAACAGATCGTACCCTTGAGCATTGCGTGTGGAAATGTCTTAGATAACCCAGCTGATGTTGTGGATTAATTGAATATGTACTTTTGCGTCGCTTTATACTGACGAAAGGCTCTTCGTGCTGAGAAGAGACTGAGCTAAATGAAGTTAATGGTGTCGTGATTACAGATGACTGTTTATTAGAAAAGCTTTTGAGTATACTGGCGTGCAAAATGTAAGGACCCGTCAGGTTTTCACCTGTAGCTTCTCATAGGAGTGGCCTGGATATCGGAAAAGCATACCAAAGGAACCTCGTGAGGTACAGAAATTATGAAGGAAACAACACCAACACAACGGTACAGAGGGACTTGATTCAAAAATGGCAACATAGCGCTGGCTGCCATGATACAGATGCATCACTGCCAAAGATGAAACAAAGGGAAGAGGTGGTCCTCAGTAGGAGATGTGGCCACCCCTAATGTAGATGCAGGCTTTGCACCGCCTATCCATACTTACAACAATGTTGTTCATAAGTTCTTGCGGTAACATCGTCCCTTCCTCTGTCAGCGTCATCTTCAGCTGGTGAACGTTTTCTGGTGGGTGTGGACGTGCAGCTAGGCGTCTCCCCAGAGCGTCCCATATGTGTTCGATGGGATTTAGATTGATGGAACGGGCAGGCCAATCCATACGAACAATGTCCTCACTTTCCAAAAAGAATATCAAAAGCTGCAGAGCGATGGGGTGTGGCGTTATCATCCATAAACAAGAAACTCCGGGGCAATGGAACTTCGGAACAGATGAATATGTAGAAGGATTACCTCAGTACAGTAGCATGCACTGGTTACAGTACCGACTTCCAGTATCTGGATTTGTGTATGTCCATCCAAGATAACGCATCCCCAGACGAGAACACCTCGACCGCCATATCGATCCCTTTCAGTGATATTTGCGGGGTAATACCGTGTGCCGACGTCTCGCCCGATTAGCTGACGTCCAGAATCGCTGCTGAGACTGAATCTACTCTCATCAGTAAAGAGTATCTTAAGTAAAGATTTTGTGGTTGTAACCTTTAGAGATAGTGTTGGTCCTTAAGTTTTACAGACCAGTATAAAAAGGCAAGTAAGAGATTCAGGGGAGATTCGTCTCAATTCGAGAAGTGCCAATGTATCACCAATACATAAAAGCGGTCCTAAGAGTGAAGTTGGTAATTACAGACTGGTTAGTCTGACTTCAATGTTAGGAAAAATCTTAGAGGCAATGATTAAGAGTACAATCCAGGGACATTTAGATACATATGACATTCTGAAGGACACATAACGTGGCTTTTGTAAGGAAAAATTATGTTTAAATAACTTAGTAGACTATTTTGACACAGCCTCATGATCTGGATTTAGGAAACAATTTCGACATAGTTTATTGGGACTGTATAAGCTTGAACAGGTTGGGATTACTGGTAAGATTCTAAGATGAATTTATAGATGGCTGCAGGGAAGAAGGCAGAGAATTGTGAGTAATGGGTACTCTTCTGATTGGTGTAACGTCAGGAGTGGGGATCGGTCCTTGAACCACTGTTGTTACTCATTTTCATTAATGACATTGGCGAAGGGATAGAATTGGTGATGTCAAAATTTGCAGTGACGTAAAGATTGGCAGAGTCGTTACTGATCAGTGCTAAGCAGCGCTCCTTCAGGATGACTTGAACAGACTTCAAGGATGATTAGAAAAGTGGCAGCTATATTTTCATGCTGCTAAATGCAAGGTCTTACAATTGGGGAATAGCAACCCACAAATAAATTATACCCAAATATATTAAATAAATTATAATAAAAACAGTGGAGAAGAAAATGAATCTGGGAGTTACAATACGGGCAGATATGATGTTTTCTGAACAGTGCAAACAGGCCGCCAGGAAAGCTCATGGTGTCCAATCGATGATTTATCGAACGCTACCCTCTAGAGATAGAGATCAGAATTCCACTTTACAAGGCAGTTGTAAGACAATGTTTGGAACACTGTGTTCAAGTATGGAGACTTCATCTGGAAAAAAAAAAAAAAAAAAAAGACATCGAGCTTCTTGAAGAGATCCAAAGACAGCAACTCGAATGGTGAGATCAACGAAAGGACGACCATATTAGGAAAGACTCCGATTATGTGGGCTACGAAGCTTGGCAATCAGGCATCTCAGAGGTGTCTTTATCGAGGTTTATAAGGCTCTCAGTTGGACTAGTAAAATGAATGAAGGTGAAATTTTCACTGTTATAAAGAACTCCAGAACTAGGGATCATAAATTCAAATTACAGGTGTTGAGGTTTAGATCAGATGATAGGAAATTTTCTTTTAGCCAGCGAGTCGTTGATAGATGGAATAAGTTGCCCTCGCAGGCGGTTGAGACTAACAGTTTGAATAAATTCAAGGGTCAATTGGATACTTACCTATGTGAGGAGCGAAACATAATTTGTATTTTCTTGTCTACTTTTTTCCCCCATTGCAGCAAGAGCCTGTAGCTTCCTTGAACTATACAGCGAATACTATTACTATAAGGGGGAATTTTAACTTTCAAGATGTTAAATGGAATTTGTGGGTGGTCACACACACGCTAGCAAGACTTTTATATATTTCTTGGATGACTGTTTTCTACAGCAGCAGCATGTTAGTTTTGCTGTTGTTGTGACAGGGTTTTAGGAGCAGCAGCGCCTAACGCCACATTGCTCCGTGTATATCTGTAAATTTCGTGTGTTCAGAGGTTGATTTTCTGTTTAGTGGACGCTCTGTTTGGCTATGACAATCACAGCATGAATTTGTTAAGGGCGCTCTTGTCTGACCAATTTCATATGTTACTATGATGCAATGTCAGACAGACAAAGGAACAGGATGCCAAAAACAATTCTGACATCATATACCTGGATTTCAGAAAGGCTTCTGATACTGCTGCACATAAAAGACTGCTGTACAAACTGAAGCAATGTGGCATTAAGGGCAAGTTAGTGCCATGGATAAAGGGAGGGTTAAGTGGAAGAAGACAGAGGAGTTATTAGAGGAGCTCCTCAGGGTTCAGTGCTAAGCCCATTGCTGTTTTTAGTATCTATCAACGATAATGATGAAGGTATATCAGGCTTAATGTCTAAGATTGCAGATGATACAAAGGTTGGCATGGTGATTAAAGGCAGTCATCAGGGTGAGCTGCTACACGATGTAGGAAAATTGGGTCGATGGGTTTAGAAATGGTAATTGAAGTTTAACATTGACAAATGCAAGGCACTGCACATGGGTACCAGTAACCCCACAGTAATATATCAAATGTGTGGTGTAACTTATCAACTCCGGGTAGTGGAGAATGAAAAAGACCTTGAGCTAATTGTGCAGCCAGACATGAAATTCTCTGAGAAGTGCAGCCATGCTGCCAGGACAGCTCATGGGATTTTGTCAATGATATACAGAAACTTTGTTAGCAGTGATAAGGAGGTAATTATCCCTTTGTACAAGGCCATGATTATGCCGCATCTTGAGTATTGTATACAGGTCTGGCGGCTTCACTTTAGAAAGGATGTAGACTGCTAGAACGGGTGCAGAGAAGGGCAACCACACTGGTGAAGGGAACAAAAGGGTGCTCTCACCTAGAAAGGCTTCAGTTCTGCAAATTGCAGCATCTTGAGACTAAGCAACTGTGGGATGATCTGGATGAGGTGTTTCAAGCCTTGAATGGACTGTGTAAGCTGAATGTTAATGGCATCCTTCCACTTGGTGAGACTACACACATGTGGGGGTCTTAAATTCAAGTTGAGATAAGATGGTTGCAGGAAAGATGTGCGGAAGTTTGCTGTCAGCCAACTGGTGGTTGATTGTTGGAACAGGCTTCTAGCTGTTGTTGTGGAAGTGGGTGAGTTGAATAAATTCAAGGAGGAACTGGACAAATTCTTGGTGGGTACATGGTGGGTGAACTGTGTTTTTTTTTTTTTTTTTGTGGGGTAGGTTTTTTTTGCTGATACTATGTAAGCTTGCTTTCTTGCATCATTTGCTATTACTACTATAAGTTGAAAATATTTGACAATTGTTGCGCCTATGCAAACAGTAATTGCTGTTGTCAAGTATTCGTTTTTTAACCTTTATAGAAATATTTTGACGTTTCTCAACTGTTACACGTGGGTGACTAACGAATAGGAAAACTTTAAAAAAATACAGAGAAAGAAAATACGCAAGCTTTTGAAAGCACAGAGCCCAAAGCACATTGCCTTGCCCTAGGGCCGGCCCTGTCCGTATGCAATTTAATGTAGTATGCAAGCTCTGTTTTGTGTTCTCTGTATGCTCCTGCAGAGATAGATGAGCCATATTTGGAAACGTTTTCAAGATCTCAAGGTTTTCAGATTTGCTGTTGTTGTTTTTAATGATATTACGGTCCCACAGAAAATTTAGATTAGTAGAAGGTTGTGCAAGAAAAAAACAATTTCAAATAATGCTATCCTACTGTACCAAAAGCTTGTCAAACTTTCTTCCTGGGTTTTCTTCTTACCTTGCCATGCTACATCTCTACTTTTCTTGCAAACTATTAAATAATATGCGAATACGAGTGTTCCCATATTTTTGTTGTTTGTATATCATAACGTAGGTTATGACATCCAATATGTGTCTGATCGATAATCTTATAAAATGCATGATGTTAAAAAAAATAGTATAAAATCCAGAGAGGATTTCTTTCCTCTTTTATTTCTTTCCGATGCTTGTTAGAAGTCCAAAACTCGTTCTATCGTGATCGACAATAGTTTTAATCTGAAGATCTGATTTAGGTCCTAATAAGCCCACGGCACGCCCACCTGGAAGTCAGCCTTTCCCTTCTTAGGGATACAAACAGTGAGCTAATACTAAAGATGAACAAAGAAATGGATTTTTGCGTGGGCACAAAGAGGAGAGCTGCCAGCGTCTTTTATTCTACATTCCTTACCCACCTCACTTTATTGTGATTTCGTCGTGCACTGCTCACTATCGAACTATGACCCCTTTAATTCCACCAGTTTACAACCCACATGTAGACAACTCTAATATATCGCTTCGACAATGAAAACGAGACGTACGGGGGCGTTAAGGTAAACTTCCTGCGTTCCAAGTGACGTAGTTTCTTTTTGGTGTACTTACTCGTGCCTCCACAAGAACCACGGGTGCAATTTTCTCACTCTTCCATTTCAGTGCAGTATTAAAGCTCTTCTTTCCAGCTCCGTGAAGATAGCGAGAGAAAGAAAGTGGCAGGCATGAAATATTGCATTTTACTTGTGCGTTGAACTCAACCTTCCCGAATTGCTCGGGTCTTTTGCAGGACGTTTCGTTATGGCAAGCAATGCAAAAAAGACTTTGTAATAACAAAAATTTTATTTTATTTATTTATTAATGAAGTTAAGTTACCGTTTTCTTTACACTTGGTACACACATTACTTTTAATAATGCAACGTTATAGCAGAATCAGTTTTTATGCAGTATTTTTATAGTTGTGTATTAAACATAATTGTAGTGCTTCCATATACATGGGTATTTTCAATTTCACGGCACGTGCCATATATCAAAGTAATTGCACTATTTAATGAAATACATCGGATAATAAAGAATTTTGATATTCAATGTTTTTAAAGTAAACACTTTCGTAGATTCGTCATTATGAAAGTTAAAAGACACGTTAGTGCCATAGCCAACTAAAAAAATAAAAATTCCTTTTTTAACTTTCATAATGAAAGTTAAAGGATTTGAAACGCTGGAAGAAAGAAGATACAAAGCCAATCTACTCCTTTTTAACCGGCTAGTAAATGGTACCATAAATTGCCCTCACCTTGTCTCACAAATTAACTTCAGCGCACCGAAAAGAGATTTAAGAAACCATCCTATGCAAGAACAAATTATGGATATTACAAACACTACCACAGGACTGCAAGATCAATTAATAAAGTAAACTTTGAGATATTCGATACCCCTGGACACTTCAAGAGGCAATTAAAATCTCCAACAGCACACCACTTACCTGAGCCATTGCTATTGCTTTTTTCTTCATTTATGTACTTTTGCCATTTTTTCCCTGATGAAATTTGTATTCAAGTCTCTGCTTTGGAGCTGTGTGACTTTATTTTTGTTGCTGCGCACTAAGGCATGTTTGCTGTTTTCTAACTGTTTAAATAAATAAATAAATATTTGGAAAATAAGTTAACCTACAGAAAGAGTGCGCTAGCTTTAGGCTCATCATTTGGAAATTTTCTTGGGGAATTCTTTTAGTTCGTGTACATTTTATTTTATTTTATTTACAGTATTTATTTATTTTTACATTCCTCATCGGACTATCAACTTCACGGTCAAAGAGGTGAGTTATGTTTCTATTTTAAGCGCCTTAGCATATAGGCATAACGCGCCTGTTTTCTTCACCATATCTGTCTGTCTGCATGTAAGAATTCAACTACCAGTGGACGGAGTTTCATTAAAATTGGAACAATAGAAATCCAGTAATTATTATTTCTTTCTTTATTTTCTTATTTTTTTTTTTTTTTTTCCATCATCTGTAATAACTTGAACCCCAGTAGATGGATTTTCATGAAATCCTATATATGAAACTTTTAGAAAGACTTGTCAAACCACTCTAAATTTAATTTAAATGGGACAAACAGAAATCTGACAATTATTATTTTCTTGTCCGTCCATCCGCATGTAATAACTCGAACCCCAATGAATGGATTTTCTTGAAATATTATAATTGACTCGTTTCAAACAATACGTTAATCCTTCTCAAATTTCAACTTTCGGAGTTGATCTAATCCGCGGAGCCATCCTACTGTACCATACATAGATAACCAGGGGACGAACGGCGGTGTTTGCAAAATCACAATTCAACAAATCCTCCTCCGTATGGGCCACAGGAGAAGAAGACCGGTCAAGGTACCAATGCCACCCATTGCTAGCCTCCTACAGAATAGCCTCCTAACGCAGGCTACTAATGGGGATCCCCTGACAGCAGCTTAAAAATTTTATTTTTAATTTTTCTTCGTGATAACGTACTTTTTTTTTTTTTTTCATTCCTCTCCCCACTAGTGTAGTCTCTCTCTCTCTCTCTCTCTCTCTCTCTCTCTCTCTCTCTCTTGGCGCCTCCGTAGCCAGGTGGGAAGGAGCAGCAGTACGTAGCACACGCTTCTTGATTAGACCGGGGTTCGAGCCCGTCACCACTAAATATGGAGGATGACGGAAAGGTCAGGGAATGACCACCGCATATCCCGGAGCAATATGGCCTTAGTTGCTAATGCTCCTAAAAATCAAATAACTAACTAACTAATCTCTCTCTTTTCTTTTCTTTTTTTTTTTTTTAAATTACACCACGGGATTTTTTTTTTTTATTATTATTATTTTTTATTTATTTTTTATTTTTATTTATTTTATTTTATTTATTTATTTTTTAAATTATTATTATTATTTTTTTTTTCTCACTTCCTCTGGAATGGGCCCCCAGAGGAACCTGGTCCACCTTTTGACAACATCAGGTGGGTCAGAGTTTCTTTTGAGATGGTACGTGTTTTATTGGGATTGGCCCACCTTCCCGTGGTGTGGACGAGTACCCAGAATCATCTGTCCAGGTGACTGATGCTTCTGGGTAAGCCAAGAGGCCAGAACAGAACAACAGAACACACACATAATACACACAAACCTACGTCATTCACATTCTGGCCCATTTGTAGTGATACTGCTCTTCACAGAGATACGAGGGGGAGTTGAACAGACGTTCTAGGAGCCGCCCTTTACAAAACACATGTCCACATGTCCACATCGCTAACGATATCCCCAGTTTGCATCTGAACGTCATCATTGGACCATTGACGACTGGAAAAAAGTTGCCCTTTCTGTTAAATCACATTTTCTGTTATGCCGTGTGTACGGTAGATGGAGAGTAAGGCGAAAAACTGCGGTGAAGAATCGCTCCGATATCCTCCTAGTCCAACAGAAACGGGCATGTGGCGGCAGTTTATGGTATTGGGGATTTTTTCCTGAGAATCGCTTGGAGCCCTCATACCCCTAGACCCTACGCTGAATGCTAAAAACTACCTGTCAAACGCGGACAGCCACGCTGTACAGGTAAACACGAAAATGGTTTCCAGATGCTACTTGAAAACACCTGGAAGCCACTTTCAGGTGTTACTTTTCGACTTTCGAAACTGCATTTCATAGAATTTCTGGGACTACGTAGGTCGATAGATCCAGCGTTTGGATCCTCCACCATGGACTTTTTTTTCTTTTCTTTTTTGTTAGGGGAAAGGTGCCTCCTTTAGTTTCCCACATCTGCGCCGACACCAACACGGACTATAGCAGATGTATGGACACAGTCCTGACAACATGGAACAACATATCTCCAGCAACGTTCAGAGTCCTTATAGAAGCCATACCTCGTCGTGTGCAGACAAGGAGAGGGCATATACATTATTAGGTAGGTGGTCATGATGTTTTGATTTGAAAGTGTATATTCAATGATCGCATCTTCCTCAGAGCCATACGGCTTGTTAGGTTTGCAGAACGTTTACAACTCAGTATCAATGCTTTGCCCCAAACGAGTGGAAAACTTGTGAGAGAGGCCTGTGTTTAATTCCTATCTATGACTGGAGGAATTTCTAAAAGAGTTTCTTTTAATTTATTATTTATTTACATCTTTTATTTCTTTATTTTATTTTATTGATTTTTATGGCTGGTACGGCAAACCGCGAGCTTCCTTGTGCCATATAGCTAAATCTCGTCCTACAGACAGTTTCAATCAAGGCTGTAGTTACCCGATATCAGGCGGAGGAAGTAGAGTACCCTCCTCCCCACGTCAGTTATCTCAACTTTTTCAGCTTGCACAACATACAAACCTGCACAGACATAACATGGTCCTAAACCTTAAAATACAAAAATACAAAATAAAAAAATAAATAAAAAAACACGAAAAGTTTTCTTACCCACATCGTGTGGTACTGTGTTCGCATGGACGAAACAAGTGCAAAATTGTGTAATTTATAGCAGCTATGAGTGAAAACGCATCTGTGCTCTTGTTTAAAGACGCGTGGGTGTGGTGAGACTTTTCCCCTACACGTAGCAAACAGTTTTGTCGTAGTACAAGAGAGCTTGGCAGATGGTGTGACGAGAAGCACGAGCTTCTTATTGGCTTCTGTGATTCGAGCAAGTTGCTAAGACCTTTTTCCTATAGATTTTCCAGAACTTATTCAAGTCGGCATCGAGGTGCTGTACTTCCGTTAGCATTTGATTTGGGAGGAAGCGACCTGAAACACAAAGTCTCCGATGCTTCGCGCAGAGCATCGGGGTCGACAGAAGTTCTGGCTTGGGTATTCGCCGGCAACACGAATCCCAAATGGATGGTGTTGAGATTTGGTCTATGACCATCTTAACTGTGGCTACCAGTCGCTGTACTACAGGTAGTCGCTGTATCCCTATTGAAATAGCTACGGTTGTAGTTCTGTCCTGCGTGGGAGACAAGCTTTTCGATTAGCCCATTTAAGGAACTAGAATCCTGCAGTAAGGATTGGCTTCTTCGTTGCAGTAACTGCTAATGCCCACACTTCAGCGGCATAGAGGAGTGGCGTATAAATTACTGTTTTAATGAATTTCCTAATTATTTGAGTATCCTTGACATAGATTAACTGCTATTTAGCTGCCCATCAAAGATAGGCTGCTCTGGACGTGAGCTTGTCTACATGAACATAGAAGTGAAGTTTTGGGTCAAATACTATTACGAAATCTGCATGGGTAGGAGTGGCAGATATTACAGTTCCATCGAATGTTGTATGGTCACTGGAGATGAGCGTTGGGTGTTTCAGCAAGACCCAAAGACGAAGCGTCAGAGAATGCAGTGGACTTCAAAATCACCACCAAGCCCCCAAAATTTTCGTTTACAGAAGTCATGGGTCAAAGCTATTCTAATCATGTTTTTCGACGAACAAGGTGTGATTCACAAGGAATTTGTACCTGAAGGGGAGAGAATCAATGCTTCATTCTACGTACAGTGCTTCGAAGACACTTGAATCACATTTCCCTAGTGAGGCCGCGATTTCGAGAGAAAGGCAAAACATAGCATTGTACGGATCAACCATTCGCCTTACTCTCTTGAACTAGCACCAGCGGACTTCTTTCTCTTCCCCAAGGTGAAAACTGCCCTCATAGAAAAGAGATTTCAGGAAGCTGAAGACATAAAGAAAAACGTAACCGCGGAACTGAACATCATCTCTTTATACACTGACCTCTTTCGCTAACTCTTTTAGAACGGTGTAATAAGTTCATTCAATCAGGTGGTGATTGCTTTGAATAAAAATAAAATCATTTTAAGTTCCTTCACTTTGTGTTCTTTTTATTGCAACTGTTCGGGAACTTTATTTGCCATACCTCGTATGCCCGGCTGTCAACCATATTTTCTTAGAATCAGCTCTTAACATATACGTGTTTTTTTCACAGATAGAAATGCAACTGACTTTTATAAAATCGAACAAGATCTAGTTTGAAACTGAAACTAGAATTTGTGCAAACGGATATGCTAAAAATTGCGAAAGGCCTCCGTAGCCGAGTGGTCAGAAGCGAGAGTGCAGAAACACACGCTCCTTGAGTAGACCGGGATTCAAGCCCCTGACTGCTAAATACGGTCGATCTGCCAACCCGCACTGGACCAGCGTGGCAGATTATGGTCCATTTCCCTGAACATGAATTGTTGAGGAGGCTTCCATCCTGCAGTGGGTTGATAATGGCTGCAGTTTACTTTTTTTTTTTTTTTTTTTTACGTTTAATATTTCGGAAAACCTGGGCATTTATATCTCAAAGGCTTTCGATCGTGTTGGGCATAAAGGTCTTCTAAAAAAAAAAAAGTTTCCATCTTATGGTTTTTCAACTGTTTTTTGTAATCGGTTATCCAGATTTCTCTCTGATCGCTCACCGAGGGTGATGGTAGATTGCTCTCTGCCTTCTAACTTCTCCACTAATGCTGGTATTACCCAATGTTCAGTTCTCTCCCCCCACTCTTTTCCTCTTGTATATTAATGACCTTCTTCCATTGACTGGATATCTTATCCATAGTTTTGCTGAGGATAGCAGATTGCATTCCACTTTCCATGTTGAGAAACCTTGCCCTGCTCAATCAGCTTCAACTTCTCCAATATCCGCTACCAATTCCTTAAATGCTGATCTCCAAGTAATTCTCCAGTGAGGCAAAGACAACTTAGTTGACTTCAACCCTTCTAAAACTCAGTCCTGTCTTTTATCTCGCAGAAAGGATTCTTCTGCTCCTATGCTCATCTTGGTGACACTCCGATTTCTAGGCAAGATGATATATCTCTTTTGGCGATAACCCTGACTTCTAATCTCTCTTGGCACAAGCATATTACAAATATTGTTTCCTGTGCATCCAAAAATCTTGATTTTCTCTTTCGCGCTACTTTTCTTCCGAACAGCTGTTCACTCTGTATAAATCGCAAATCTGTCCTGCCATGGAATATCGTTCCCACATCTGGGGCGGTGCCCCCAAAACCTCTCTCAGGCTTCTAGATTCCATTTGGGTCGGAAAACTGCTAGTTGGGGGGGATACAAGGACTAATAGATTAACAGTAGCCACTGGCAGAGGTGGAAGTGATTCTTGCACTGCTTCTATTGAAATGAGCAGAAGTCTGAAAAACAAGATGCAGGATATTTCAGAGACTGCTGATAGTCATTGCGTTACAAGTAAACACATGGGTTGTGTTAGGGTAGCTAAGAATAGAAACAGGTGCATGTATACCTGCGTGTACACCAATGCTAGGAGTTTGGTAAATAAATTTGATGAATTTGAGGTATTGCTCAAAACATCAAAGGCAGATATTGTTGGGATATCAGAGACGTGGTGTCACACAGATATAAGTAATGCGGAACTGGAATTTGGGGAATACAATGTGTATAGAAAGGATAGACAGGACAGGAGGGGAGGAGGGGTTATGCTATTAATTAAGAAACACATAAAGTCCAAGGAAGTGAAGCCAGTCGACATCGATGGACAGGGCAGTGCCGAATCAGTTTGGTGTGACATAAGCATAGGGAAATCAAAATTGAGAGTAGGAGTGTGCTATAGGCCTAATGACTCTGATGAGTATAATAAGATATTGTACAGGGAAATAGAGTGGGCCAGTAAATCAGAGAGTCTTATAATGGGGGATTTTAATTTCCCAGATATTGACTGGAATTTGTGGGTTGGTCACTCGCACACTAGCAAGGCTTTTGTGGATTTATTGGATGATTGTTTTCTACACCAGCATGTTCGTGAGGCAACAAGAGGGAGCAATACTCTTGATCTGATTATCAGTAGTGACTCTTCATGCATTAAGAAGCTGCAGATAAATGAACCACTAGGTGGCAGTGATCACAGTGTGTTGAAGTGGGATTTACTCAAGGAGGTAACTACCATCAGAGGTAAAGGGAAGGGTTTTTGTTTTCGTAAAGGCGACTATGATGGTCTGAGACAGTATTTAAATTCTATACAGTGGGACCAACTGATGATGTTACCAACAGCAAACTCAAAATGGGAAGCATTCAAGGAACTAATCTTGGAGGCTACCAGGCTTTACATACCAACTAAGAAATATTGTTCAAGGTTTAGGCCTAAATGGTTGTCAGATGAACTAATGAGACACGTGGCAGAGAAGAAAAATGCATGGGATACATATAAATTAATGGGTGACATGGAAGCCTATGATAGATATAAGTTGGTCTGTAACCAAGTCACAAAGGAGATTAGGCAGGCAAAGGCAGACTACGAAAAATCCTTGGCAAAGGATGCAAAGAAAAACAGAAAAGAGTTCTTTACATACTTGAACTCGAGAAGGAAAGGGATGAATCAGATTGGTCCACTGGATATTGATGGTTCAACAGTTGAGGATCCTGCTCAGGTGGCTAACAATCTAAACGAGTATTTTGCATCTACATTCACGCATGAGGAGTTATTCAGGAAGGAGAATGATGTAGGTAAAGTAAACATTGGCAGTGAGCTGGATGATTTTGTAATAACTGAGAGGAAAGTGGAGGAGAGATTGTTGAGGATAAACATAAAAAAGGCACCTGGGGTGGATGGGATCTATCCAGTTATATTAAAGGAGGCAGCAAAGGAAGTATGCAAACCCCTAGCCATAATTATGAGAGCTTCTTTGGACTCAGGGGAGGTACCCATAGACTGGAGATGTGCAAATGTAACCCCAATTCACAAAGGAGGATCAAAGGCTGACACAAGTAATTATAGACCTGTTAGTTTAACTTCTGTTCCAGGTAAATTAATGGAGGCACTGGTTAAAGAAGCACTGCAGGATCATCTAGACAAGAATTCAGTTATAGCTCAGACGCAGCATGGTTTTGTTAAGGGCAGGTCTTGCCTGACCAATTTGATTGGATACTATGATGTAGTCACAAAAGAACTGGATGCAGGGAATAACTTTGATATTATATATTTGGATCTTAGAAAGGCTTTTGATACTGTTGCACATGGAAGACTGCTGCACAAATTGGAGCAGTGTGGCATTGGAGGCAAATTGCTGCTATGGATAAGGGGATGGTTGAGTGGCAGAAGACAGAGAGTGGTAATCAATGGACACTGCTCAACGTGGACTAATGTTATTAGTGGAGTTCCTCAAGGTTCAGTGTTGGGTCCATTGTTGTTTTCGGTGTTTATGAATGATATTGATGATGGGATATCAAGTTTAATGTCCAAGTTTGCAGATGATACAAAGGTTGGCAGGGTCGTCAAGGACACTACTGACGCTATGCTGCTGCAACAGGATCTGGAAAGGTTGAACAGATGGGCTGAGAGGTGGCAAATGAAGTTTAACATTGACAAATGTAAAGTACTGCATATGGGAAACAGTAACCCCAGAGCAACGTATCAACTCTGCGGTACCACACTGACAGTGGTGGAGAATGAAAAGGACCTGGGGGTAATTGTGCAGGGAGATATGAAGTTCTCTGAGCAGTGCAGACGAGCTGCAAGAGTAGCTCATGGTGTCTTGTCAATGATATACAGGAATTTTTCTAGCAGGGATAAGGAGGTGATTATTCCCTTGTATAAGGCAATGGTTAGGCCACATCTTGAGTACTGTATACAGGTCTGGAGGCCTCATTTCAAGAAGGATGTAGAGCTGCTGGAACGGGTACAGAGAAGGGCAACAAGATTAGTGAATGGAACAAAGGGTTGCTCTTACGAAGAAAGGCTTAAGTTTTGCAAATTACAGAGTCTGGAGACTAGGCACCGGCGAGGTGATCTGATAGAGGTGTATAAGGCCTTGAATGGTTTGAGCATGCTCAATGCCAATGGGATTCTTCATCTTTCTCAGAATAATCACCTCAGAGGGCTTAAATTCAAATTGAGGAAGGACGGATGTCGGATAGATGTGCGGAAATTTGCCTTTGGCCAGCGGGTGGTTGGTTGGTGGAACCGACTTCCATCACTTGTTGTTGAAGTTGATAGCCTAAACAAATTTAAAGCTCAACTGGACAGGTATTTCGAACGAACGGAGGGGTGAAATGGGAGAGGGTTTTTTATTTTTATTTTTTTTTTTGGGCTGATGCTGAATAAGCTTGCTTTCTTGCATCGTATGCCTCTACTAATGCTAATGCTAATGCTAACTTCCTGTATAAAATATATTGTGTCTGTAACTGCATGTATAAAAGTTAGTTTGCCTGTTTGCTGGATGAAAAACCTAAGTTTTCTGAAGAATAAAACCATTCAGTCAGCCACATTTTAAAACAAAAAAAAAACCTGATAAAAGTTCCTTCTCTTTAAACCCAAGCCATACAGTGGTCATGAGCAAAAATGATCATGATCCCTTGTTCCCACGAGGATACTAGCATTGTGACAGAAATGACTTCAGAAAGAGTGCCTAGCGAGTTCATAACTACAATGTATAGCTTTTGACTCTGTATTATAGATCATACTACTCTTATTAACCCAAGGGGCTCATATCTGGTGAGTATTGGGCTTGGCACACCCAGGATCCTGAGCTGGATATCATCGTTCTTCTCTTTCTTGGTGATTCCCTTCTACTTTTCACTCTCTCAGGGTAACTCGGGAATTTTTTTTTTGGCTGGTGCAGCATAAGCCTCAGGCTTCCTTGCACTATATATATAATAATAATAATATAATATTTTTTTTTTAAAAGAAATTTATAAGAGGGCAGTTAGGTTAATTAATGACTCATCTATAACAGAGTCTTTCCACTCTGTCTCATAGACGTACTGTTTCTGCTACATGCCTTTTCTACAGATACTTCCATGGGCACTGTTCTTCTGAATTGGCTTCTATAATTCCCGCTCTCCTTTCAAAACAGTGCGAACACGTGCCGCCGCCACCAGCCAACATCCATTTACTGTCCAACTTCAAACTCACAGAACCAACTTTTCATCTTCCTCGTTTATTCATTCAACTGCCGTTTTCTGGTACAACCTCATTTCATATGTATTTCCTGAAAACTACAATCTACAGAAGTTCAAGTCTAATGTCACCATACATCTTCTTTCGTCTTCTCAACCTCCAACCCAAGCACAGTACTAAGTACTATAGGTTCTAATACTTCTCGTGTTTGGGGTTTCCATTAAAAAAAAAAAAAAAAACAGAATCTCTGTAAAAGCCAGAAAAAGTGTAATGTCTGGTTTCTGTCAGAGTAGTGTTATGTTTTGTTGTTGTGTGTCTGGCTTCTTGGCCGCAGGGCCCCATAGTGGGACCTCGCGTTACCCGCCACCACCATTGGGAGGTGAGCCAGGCTGCCCATCATACTTTGGCTAGCCTCCGCTGGGGGTCGTCTGAGCTTCCTGACAGAGACCAAATATAAAAAAATAAAATAATAGTAATAATAAAAATAAAGGAGCGCATGAAGAATGGGACACAGAAGAAGAAGGGATTAAAGGGGATAGAGTGTAAGTAGATAGATAGATAAGAGTTGATCCACCCATCATTGAACGTGGAGTGAGGCAAGGATGTGTACTCTTCCCCCTCCTGTTTAACATTTACTCGGATGTCATCTTCAAGAGAGCATTAGACAAGTGAAAGGTCTTGTCTTTTTACACTGAATTTTCCATTCTGTGTAAAAAGACGAGGAACTACTGTAGAGGATTTAAAGAAGAGCGCCTAGATCACTGGAAGTCGCTGCCCATATGAAGAACAACTTAGAAGGGGTGGACTGCAAAGTTTAACAGTTACACATCGGGAAGATCTCATTGAGGCCTATAGGGTGCTCAGGGGTAACGCAAAATCAATGAGGAAGGTCTCTTCTCCTTCTTAGGTGAGAGAAGAACTAGGAGGCACAAATATAAATTCTTAGGGAATAACAGAAGATTTATCTAGCTCACTTTTTAACTCAATTAACTGAATCCATTTCCATTCGATGTGCAAGGACGGTGATTATAACCACTGGACTGCAGAAAGAGAAAACTTTCAAAATTTTTTAAAGAAGTTCTGCGATATTCTGAAATAGTCAAAAAAAAAAAAAAAAAAAAAGAGGAAGAAAAGAAAGAATCCTACCTTCTCTTGAAGTAATTAATTGAACAGAACATAAAATAACCCTTGAACAAGTCACGTACTTTGGAATGGATGAACCTACAGTAGTCTGGTTTTGGCTCGGCTGGTTTTTTTTTATTCTCCTCCGTCGTTCAGCTGGTAGCATCGCCGTCCACCCCACATCGGCTGGAAAAAACCTGAGTTCGAACCCCACCGATGACTTGAGGATTTTTTTTTTTTTTTTTTCTCTTTCTCTCACAATATCACTGAGTACATAGGGGGAACCCACGGTGCCGTCAGACAACTAACATCACTGAGTTAGTTGATCTCAGACAATGGTAGGGTGGTTTTTTCTCTCGGAAACGCGGGTTTTTCATCCAGCAAACTGCAAATCGACCACAGAACACACACAATTTACAGACATAATATACACCGCCGAGCCAAAACATTATGACCAGCGAATCATTATGCAAATCGAAGCAACTGCAGATGAACTACGGCGCGTGCGCAGGTCGGGACACGGTATAAAAAACACCTGATACTGAGCTCCGTTAATCAGTGTTACTTTTGTTCTTCAGATGGGAAAGGCAGCGGGCTTAAGCGAGTTTGACAAAAACCAAATTGTAACGGCCAGACGACTTGGTCAGAGCATGTCCGAAACGGCACAGCTGGTGGGATGCTCACAGTCATCCGTGGTTAATACCTACCAAAAGTGGTCCAAGAAGGGGAATCCCACAAACCGCTGGCGAGGTGTTGGACGACCCCAGCTCATGGATGTTCGAGGTGAGCGAAGACTCTCCCGGATGGTACATGGCAACAGAAGGGCGACTGTAGCGCAACTTGCCGGTAATTGGAATGCTGGTGATGGGAGAAATGTGTCACAACACACAGTACATCGAACCCTGCTGAAAATGGCGCTGAGCTCCGAATACCCATGCTAACCACGGTTCACCGGCGACAGCGTTAACAATGGACACGCGAGCATCGAAACTGGATCTTGAGTGATTGGAAGAAGGTCCTCTGGTCCGATGAATCACGTTTCCTGTTGCACCATGTGGAGAGTGCTCTGTTTAGTGGTTTAATTCGCTCAAATTGGATTTATTTCGTGTCTATCAAGATCTCCAGGTGATGGTGAGTCCACAGACGTTTGTTCCATGCCGAATTTCTAAGGCGTTGAAAAGATATGAAAGTTTTTAAATTCTTTTTACATATCGCTCGTGTCGGCGATCAGCAACATGGCAACGCCATATAGGTTTGTCCGTTAATTAACATTGGAAGTTGCTAAAGTTAATTTATGCTCTTTGTAACATTTTCTACTAGATTAAACCTTCATTAGATGACCCGACTTGAACTCAGGTCATCTAATCATTACTGGTTTAATAATGTTAGAGTTATTTATTTTGGTTTTATGAGTGATTGAATTAGTGACTAGAATAATTATGTTGCCTGGAGACAGCTATTGCTTCTTCTTCGACGACTGAGAACAAAGGGCTTTTGTTGACGTTGTTTGGTCACGTGACCCTAATGCCTCAACTTGATTGGCAGAAGCTGCCCAACTGAAGGGAGCTAACATTCTCAAGCCTGAGGCTGACATCTGGTGAGTATGGGCTTGACATAAGCAGGGTCCTCAGCTGGATATCATTTTTTTCTTTTATCTTTTCTCAATTTCTCTTAACTTCCTTTTGCTATGGCGGTCTCTTCTCTGACCCCCCCCCCCGTTTCCCGTATTTCCTTGCCAACCCTTCCCTAACTTTTCCAGCTGTTTCCATAACTTTGCCTATCCTAGAACCGTGTTCCGGTATAGACTAGCATGAAGGTAGTAGTTCCTGGCCGCCTCCATGTGGCGGGGATAGGGAAGGGGACACTGTGACCAAGTATTGCCACTTCCCACCTACTAAGTCCCAGGTACCGACCGACTACAGAACAACAGAACACATCATAACATTTACACACTCAACACACTACATACAAATGGCTGGTTTTGGTGTGAGCTTCAACACAAGAAGTTCAATAGCGGCTAATGGGGGAAACTTTTGGGTCTGCACAACAACACATGAATATCCCTACACCATGTGGACGACCGGGTACGTGTGCGTCGTTTACTTGGGGAAATGATGGTACCTAGATGCACAATGGGATGAAAACAAGCCTGTGGCAGTGATGTCATGCTTTGGGTGATGTTCTGCTGGGATACCCTGGGTCCAGTCATCCATGTGCCGGGCACTCTGACGACTACCACCTACCTAAACACTATTGCTGACCAGGTACACCCTTTCATAGCAACAGTCCTCCCCTCTGGCGGTGCCGTCTTTCAGCAGGATAATGCGCCATGCCACAACACCCGGATTGTTTGAGTCTGGTTTGCAGAACAGGAGGAAGACTTCTAGGTATTGCCCTGGCCTCCAAATTCCCCAGACATCAATGCCATCGAGCATCTGTGGTTTGTGTTGGAACAGCAACTCCGATCTGCGGCGTCTCAACCACGGACCTTACAGGAGTTAAAAGTTCTGCTGGTTATGTGTTGGTACCAGATAACACAAGACACATTAAGAAAACTGTAGCGTTCATGCCTGGCCGGGTACGAGCTTTTTGGATGCACGTGGAGAACCAATATCATATTAGGTAGGTGGTCATAATGTTTTGGCTCATCAGTGTATGTGGTGCAATATGGCCTAAATCACTAATGCTCTTAAAACCCTACAACAACAACAAAAAGTCCTTCATTCACTTTGATAGGGGATCAAGACTGCAACCGACTTCTTCTAACGTTACGACTGACAATAGCGGGCTCAGGTAAGAAATAAAGGAAAGGGCATGCGAGTGAAAGAAGGTGAAGCAAAATTGACTATGAATTATTCGGATCAAAAGATGTTTAACTCCTCTGACCTTACATGGTCGTCCTAGAGTATAAACCACTTCATATATTTTATTTAAATCACTCGCTGTCCGTGAAAAATCGTTAGCGATCTGCTATTAAGGCACGATCGAGCGTTCCCCCGAACAACACGCCAAACTTTAGGAGCCGCAAAATTTCCCAAAAATTTACTGATTTTCTGTAAATTTCAAGTCACGGAGGGCGCACCAAAAAACCTCGCACAGGGTACTGATACACCTGAGACCAGATCTAGACCGGATCCAGAAAAAATGTCACAAATGGTGCCCCTCTGTCACAACTGGGGCACCATTTTGTGCACTAGAATGGCGATCACATTAGCATCAGTGTTGCCGAGTGTAGTCAGTTGAAAATAGCTGAGTCACAATACAAAAATAGATAAAATCCTACGTTAACAATGAAAAAAAAATTTTTTTTGTAGCTAAAGGGAATTTAAAGTGGGCATGTACCCCAGTGCCCCTATCGCCACTGCCTGGGGCCACTTCTGCTTCGTGGGTAACACAGTTGATATAATCACCGTCCTCCACACACTGGATATACTTCATATAATATAGTTAACTGGTATGATGGGTCAGGGTCCCAGGGGCGTATTCAGGGGTGCGCAGAGGGCATATGCCCCTTAACCAAAATTTTGAAATTAAAGAAAAAGAATGTAGGAGGCGTTATAAAGAAAAACTCAAAAGCCTTGTCGTCATACCCCCCCCCCCCTTACGACGATACCTAGGACCTGGTTGTCCTGCTCCCCCTTACGACGATACCTGGATACGCCACTAGGCCAGGCACAGAAATAGATAAATTCTCTTCTTTGAGATTGTAATGCTTATTATTACACCTGTGCCTTATTTGCAGTTCAACGATTCTGATCTGCGCGTACTACCCAGGGGACAAAATGGGAAATTTTACGAAACAGAACGCTAGGTAATAAAATATCTTATCTATAATAATCGAGTAAGTACATAACAGTACCGATATGTGTAACGAACCGGAACGGTGTTTCGGTGCGCTCCGGTTCATTCTGAGCCCTGAGGACCTCAATCGTTAGGTAGCACAATAATATGGGATTTGTCACTGCTACTAGATTTATACGTTATTTTAAAGGTTGCAACTCCTCGAAATTGTAATTTAAAAAAAAAACTTTTTGTTAAGAAATGTATTTTAAAAAAAAATAGTGGTGGAAATGGGTTTTCAGAACAAGGTGGACGCTTTATTTACATGGCTCTAGGAAGACAGACCTAAATCACAGTACTTTATTATCATTATAGGTTGGCTAGTTGGTTGTTGGGTTTAAAGCACTTTAGCGTGTTCTGTGGTCGATTTGCTGTTTGCTGGACGAAAAACTAGTTTCTGGAAGAAAAAAACCATGCTACCCTCGCCTGAGGCCGACTAAGTCGGCCACAATCTGTAAAGGCCCATAAGAATTCTTCGCATCATTGACGGGATTCGAACTCAGGTCTTTTCCATCCGGTGTGGGGAGGACAGTGATTATACCAACTGTGTTACCCACGAGGGCATCAATATAAATCAGAGGTCACCAAATAGCAGATCGCTAACGATTTTTCAAGAACAGGGAGTGATTTAAATAAAATACGTATTATGTTTATACTCTGGGATGACTACATAAGGTCAGAAGAGTTGAAACATCTTTTCAGCTGAATAATATGTACATAACTCTTTTGTTTTGCATATTCGCACCAAGAGGAAGATTAGGGTTTCTATCCTACTGGTAAATAGCTCACCAAGCAGGGGATTAACCATTTACATATAAGGAAGTATTATGATAAAAAAATAAAAGTCAGCTGTGTTTTAAAAAACAACTTTCATTTTAAAACATTACCCTAAACATTTAACAAATTGTAGTCTGTTATACGTTTTTGATTATATCCTTCAATTTTCGTTTTTAAACATTCGTGTCGGTGACTCACATTAAAACTGATTAATAAAACTGACTTACTACTACAGTAAGAGAATGAAGCGTTAATTTTCCAAATGATCATTGCTTCCCTTTTCAAACTACTGCATTATCCAACAACCTTTCGGGGATAGGAGAATGGAATATCCTCCCATGCCCTTGCTTAAATACAGAAAAAAGGGAATGATTCATTACCTTTCTAGTACACGCTCCTAATAAATAGGTTTCATAAGTTTTCTGTAATAAAAGGAAATAAAAATACTGCATATTATCGTAATATTTATAATAAATGAATGCTCTTTATGCACTAAAGGGAAGTACAACTACATAATACGTGACTACGGCGAGCTTCAGGGCTTACAATAGAAGATATACAGTGCCGGATTAAGGTACAGGGTAGCAGGGCTCTTGCCCGGGACGCCATTTTTAAGGAGGCGCCAAATTTTACAAATCATAAAAAAAAAAAAAATAAATAAATAAATAATATATATATATATATATATCCTTAATAAAGGGGCGCCGAAAAATCTTTCTGCCCGTGAACGAAAGTACCTCGGTTCGGCCCTGGATATACACAAATAAAGCACGCAGGTATCTTAAACATGATGTAACATTCTGAAAAAATGAACGCACAGACTGCTGATGGGGCGTCTAGAGCTAACGCGGGCAGCGGTGAAAAGTGCTTGACGAGTGGCATGTGTGCTCATAGGGGATGTGAGGGTTAAAAGACAAGTGAAATCTGATATATAATAAATCAATAAGATAAAAAAATATATTTTAATTGTCTGTAGAATTTTTTTGTTAATTAAAAATTAATTTAATTAGTTAAAAATGTGAGGTTAAAGTCTGGGTCGGGTCATTTAAAGAAATGCATGGCCGGGTACTGTATTCCCTTATTCCCCTTCCCACCCGTCGGACCTGCTACAATGCAATGTTTTCGAAAGGCGTCGCCTTATAGATATTCAGCACATTTTACTTGAATACACCAACAAGATGAGTTAGAAAATAAAACCGCATTCAACCCGTCTTGTTGTCGACAATTCAGAATCGGGCAAACTGTTGAGGATACTGTACTTTATTAACTTCTATTAATTTTATGCCAAACAGGGATCCGGCGCGCGAAGAATTGCGCCTTTTTTTTTTTTTTTTTTTTTTTAACGGACTGTGAAGAAAACTAATTGGTAAACCGTGGCCTAGACGATCAAAACAGTTCTGAGAACAGGGAAACACACTTATCCATCCCCATTTATTGCACGCCTTTTATACTCGGATGTTTTTTGTTCCAAGTTTATTTTGGTGTTCAGCAATCTGTTGTTGTATTGGAGAATTTCAGCCTAATGAGTAACTACAAATTTTATCCCTCCCTGCTCTTTAAGCGCTCTTCGTGGCAGTCTAGTCGACACAATATGTCTGCAACTTTGGAAAAGCGAAGCCTGGGCTCGATTCCTGTCGATGATTGGATGAATTTTAAAAATCATTGAGGTTGTATGGTTTCCCCCCGTGAGTCACACTTCTACAGAAATAATACACTTACAGTTATAAACGCACATTTTGGATCGATACCATTTAAAAAAATGCTCTCTAAATGGATTTGAACTAACCTTCAGGCCACCATACAATAAGATTTTTTTAGAAATATGTGGAACAGTTCTAATCATTAAAATAAATCCTATGGACGTTAGAGTAATTATTGTAATACTGGCACGTAAAGTTATCCGAGCTGATAATAACAAATCTCGGATGGCCACTGTTGTAATCGATAATCCTCAACAGTCTTATCCTTATCTGTAATTCTTCATCTTACGATCACAACCTCCATTTAAGTAACCTCTTTAAAAGAAGAAGACTACATACAGGAGCCAAGGTGCTTTTACGTGAAGTTTTTACGTTAACCAGAACATCCCTGCTTTTGTGTACTTCAAGATGTGGTGGTCTACCTCCTGTATCAGCCAAGCATGAACGACCTTCCCACCGTTTGTTTTCTCTCTCCCTGTTCCCCCAACTCCCCTTTGCTGACAAGTGGTAGAGACCGTGGAATGCCGCTCCGGCAACAGACGTCCCGAACAGGAATGTGGCCGTCAGTCGGGATAGTAAGCGTCCTTCTTCGCGACTGAACCGTTGGGAGTCGAGGTGACAAATGTAACGATGTGACCGGCCGTATTTTCGTCCGGACGACCACTGAAATCAACCTAATCTGGTCGTAACAGTCAACAAAAACAAACCCAATATAACGACACGTCGTGACGTCACTGCCGACATGGCCACGTGATATTCAGCGAAGGAAAACTTCGAAAGGAGAGGTTAAAGTTAAAGCTGGTTATCACCACAGGTAGACGGTTACGGAAATACGCGTGGATATAATCGCCATGGTCTTGGTAAGTGATGATCTTGCCCATTATTTAAAAAAAGAAAAAAATTGTACCAAGAAGTTGCCATTTATAACTACGCGTTTGCTCTGTAAACCTTATGAATTTGATAACCTTTTGATACAGATACGATAAGTTGAAACTGTTGTGCTTTATCACGTCTGTGAACTGATTTCTAATACAATGAACCTGGTTTATCGGAGCTACCAAAGGTGAATAAAGTAGAACACGGGTGCGTGTATGTTATTATGCGTCTCAACTGGAGATAAATTCTTTGACAAACAATTGTTCGTGTCAAATATTTACATTACCTGAAGGAAATCGGTTGAAATGGTCTCTGTTTTTTTAAGTAAATACGTATTTATTGCTGTTAGTGTAAATGTATTCTTTATGCCATTCTTTCCTGTATTAATTTGAAACGGATTCTCAAGTTATGTGAATACAGCTTACTAATGTAAGTAGCCCAGTGTGACAATTTACTTTCGGTGCCGTTGACCTTAAGTTCTCTAAGATAAACTGCTCCTTCACTGGCTCAATTATCATACATAACTTGTAAGAGTTCTAGGGCTTCTTTTGATCTGCGAGTAGACTTGTCTAACCCGTGGCAGTTCCATGTGATTTGCTATTCCGCTCGAGTCAATGTGCTTAGTTGCGATCGAATGGTGAGTGGGTGTTAATGAGTGGTTAAGTGAACCGGTGGGAGAACGATTATTATAGGCAGTAGGGTCAAAGAGGTCGTCAATCGCTATAGGTGTAGGTTTTGCATGGTTGATAATGAATTAATAACGCCACAATAAGTACAATCAATTAAGTGTTTGTTATTTGGAACCCCATTGAGAATAACGTTGTGTATACAAAAGCATTCAAAGGGCATTTTCCTCCCCATCAAATTAACCCCCCCAACCATCTGGGTCTTCCTCTTTCTTGCAATAGTTGGGTTCTGTATGCATGATTTTGGCGCCCAATATAATGTTTTTCAATAGGTCTACATACTGAAAATAATAATAATAATAATAACGCAAACATAAAATACAGCTGTTTACAATCGTATGATCATCAGAAGTATTTGTTTGAATTATTACGAAAATAATTAAATTATAATTAAAATTCTAAAAATAATGTTTACATTATCGATGTATTTACACTTTAATAAGAGTTAAAGTGAGGGAATAGTACAGTATTTTAAAATAAAATTAATTTTATACTCTTAAGAGGCCACAGGAATTTCCAACTTCATAAATCGGTGTTACAATTAATAACGGGCAGTCCATTTTTTGTGACAGCTTACAGCAGAGCTTTCCACAGATTTTAAATCAATAAAATGATTGACGTCTATGATATTCTTGTTCAGAATGGTATTATTTTCAGCAGACACGTGTTAATGAATCTAACATTTATATTAAAAACAGATAGACTTTACGTTGTGCCAAACAATATTTTGACAAATGGGCCTGGAGTACTGGGGTCCATAGTTTAACAGATATTTATTTAAAGTATACCCAGTAAAATAAAATAAAATAAAATAAAATATTTCCAGAAGCTTTCGGAACTCGTGTCCCTTTCTCAACTGACAGAATTTTTTTTTTTTTTTTTTTTTTAATGAAAAATTTTATATTTTATTTTTATTTTATATATTTATTTTATTTTATTTTATTTTACTGGGTATACTTTAAATAAATATCTGTTAAACAATATTTTGTTGATCCGAGTAGCCGGTAAATATTATAATTATTTGTATAGCAAATAATTGACCTAACTAACCTTAGAACAGTTCACCTCAAATTTTATTATGTTCATTATTTATTATAATTGTCGTAACTTCCTTAAAATATTACCACTCTCCCAATCAGATCTTTATTTGTATATTTATGTGTGGTGCAGATGTAAATAATGAAACACCAGTAATTAGCATTTTTCCAGCTTTCTTGTCCAAAACAGTTACAGGCAGTATTGAAAATACTGGAAATTTTATTGTTTGCCCCATAACTAGAGTGATTTGCTCTGTGAACTTCTTAAACGAATCAGATCCTAAATAGAAATAGAAACAGCAGAATAGGACTTTAAAATAGCTGTTTAAAAATATAGTATATATAATTTGGTTAAACCAAGGCTCTTATCCATGGATCTTTGTAGCACGGAGCAATGGATAAGTTTAGCTCCTACTGCCTCCCAGTGATTGGGCCATCTATACCTTCGCCTAATAATTTTGTTTCCAGATTTAAAGCCAGTGTTAAGGGGCAACCCCTAATCCGTTTACCTGGAAACGAGTTTACCCCCTTCACAGTGCTGGTTTAAAATCAGGAAACGATTTTCCCTCCATTATCCCTGGTTTTAAATCGGGAAACAAAGTTACGCGAAAGAATAGATTGTCCAATCAGTGTGAAGAAGGGGAAAAAACTAAACGTGATCATTATTTGTTGTCGCAGAGATTCATGGGTAAGAATCTTGTTCTGAAGTTTAACCTTTAAATGAATTAATATAATCTTGAAGTAACGGAAATTTAAATAAATTTTGCGAAAGCAAGAAACGACAGCAGGACCCAGAATATTTATTTATCATTTGGGAGTTCTTCAATTGTTTCATTATTGAAACATTTAAACCTATATTTGAATTTTTTTTTTTTTTTTTTCCGGTGATGCGTACATAACCGAGTTCAAGGGTAAATTAACTCCAGATAAAATCAAAATGCATTCCCTGATGTGTGATTATAAGCGTTCCACTTTCCTCTATAATCTTTAGTTTTTACCTGAACCTATCATTTAATCAACTATATTCAATCCCCATTCCCCAGCTCTGGTGATGACTTCAAAAGCCATCCACGTATAAATTAGGGATTTACGAAGTAGGAAATTCCATCGGCTTTACACTCCATAATTTTCTCAAGGCGAGAACTCAGTAGTCCGAATTTTTCTTCTAATGAGACATGCACATGGAAAGAAACCATAAGCTGGATTGCAGCTCTTCAAAAACTTTGATAATGATCATCTTAATTGCCCGAATGTTCTGTCATCTGATTCAACAGATAGACTATAACTCATTAGGGCAGTTTCCGGTATGCTAGTGCCTCAGGGAAGTCACATACCACAACTTCAGTTTCGACATCAATAGGCAGTGCAGTCCTTGATGGTGTTTACTGATTGTAAAACAATTTAATTTTCTTTAATAATGTGTGAAATAGCACTAAGAATTTTGTTTATTTACTTTACGGTGAGAGTATGAACACTATACTGTATGTGTAAAGAAACGATCAGCACGTGATAATAAAACTGATAACATAACCATATATTAACATCAGTTTTGTGGCGACTAATTAAAAAAATAGACCCTTTCTTCAGTTCTCGATTGTTGATTTGCCACTGGTAAGGGGTTATACCAGGTTACATACCCCTTACCAGTGGTAGTGGTAAGGGGTATGTAACCCCTCCAGCGATTTGTACGGTCACAACCATTCCACACCATTTGGTAAAACCCAGAATTTGAATCCCGTCAAGAAGGGAATGAGTTAGATCTAAAACAGTTGCTTTAAGGCATTACAAGTTAGGCTTAATATAGCTCCTTTTGTTCATGTGTTTGTTTATTTAACGTCGATGGGGCTTCGGATATAAGTTTTTTTGAAGTATTAAAAATCCGAACTGACTGGGATAGACGCCCGACAAGTTAGTTACATCTGCATGTGAACAAGTCTTTAATTAATGCAGTTTCTTCAGTCTACAATTAGGGTTACCATTATTTTGAAATCTCATCTAACGTACTGGTTTTGGTGCATTATATAGCCTTAGTTGCAAATGCGCCAATAAAATCCAAACCAACCAACCAAAAAAAAAAAAAAAAAAAATAGGTTTAACTATGTCTTACAGAGCCTAATTTAATAATTAAGAAATTTAATATGGTATAAATAAGTTAACAAAAATAAGCCATCGAAAACAAAATTATAAAGAAATTATGTACTCCTATTGTGTTATGCAGAAAACAATTAAATAAAAATAACGAATTATTTATCGCTGTTTTAAATAAATAAAGCAATCCAAACATTGAATGGCAACTTAACCAGAATATTATGTTGAAATAGATATTCTAAAGAATCAAGACTTGAGGTATTAAGATATTTAAGAAAGCTCTGAAGTAACTGTTTTGTTCGTTACATATGCTCCAATATAACCCTAAAATTTAAAAAAAATTTTTATTTATTTATTATTATTATTTTTTTTTACGTGAATTTACTTTGTGACTGTGAGTGAAACTGGGTCATTCGATGGTTCCGAAAAAGTCTTTTTGGGATCATCGAAAGCTGAAAAAATTAGTGCAGAATGAAGCAATCGTTTTATTTTGAAAAAAGGTTCTTATCTCAGGTTAAAAAAAAAAAAAAAACCCTACTTGTCCTTGGCCATTACTAAGAAGCATCGCTCATTTGGTCACTGTTGCAAAAGTTGTTTTTCTGATGAGAACGATAACTCTGACTGGAGAATCTTACCTAGATTAACAACCAAAGTACCAACCATTTAGTAAAAGCTTGTCTCTTAAGTAGGGCATTCCTAAATATAATTCGGGAAATATAAGATGTAGGCCAGTTATTTCCTCATTTTATTTATATCTTTCTAGGTTTTTATAAACTAGTGGATGAGACAATTTCTTAAATTTACAAAGCAGAGCATTCTTCCGCGAATAGCAAATAATATTAAATATAACTTATGAAAATTTAAATTATTTATTTACACAACGGAATAATTAAACTTCGTGTCTGTGCTGTTGTCATGGCAACAAACAGAAGTACTGTATTTACTATAAAACGCCCGTTAGGTTGTGGGTGTGCGCCCAGAAACTACTTCCTTTAAACAGGTTATCCAGTTGTATACGCGTGCTAGCTTTACAAAAATGCATTCAGTTTGTAGCTGCTGTCTGGTGATAGAGAAATAAATAAAATTTTGGCGTAGTATGTTTCTGAGCCCTTTATTTCTCCCTTGGAAGAAAAGCAATTTATCTGAGTGAGGTATTATACAAGTAAACCTCATGACCCTGAAACATAGACCCTTGAACACGTAGGATTTCTTGGTTCGATATTTGTATTTGGGTAGTTGCTTTTTTTTCGCTCTTCAAGTCAATATACAGTACATGTACTAGGTAAAAGAAGTAACGAAATCTCTTGTACGTTACGAGGGGAGTTTGAAAAGTTTGTGGCCTGAATATGAAGGGTTTATTTGAGTTTGATATGTTACTTTTCAACATAGGAGTCAAAAATGTATTGAGTCCATTTGGAGTGTATTGAGTCCACTTTTGCTACCTATACTCCAATGCGTTGATTCCAGCTGCGAAGAAAGGCTTCGCTTGGACTTCCAGGAATGCATCCACTGCGGCAATGATACTGTCGGTAAGGATAATGGATGCCAGTCAGGATTTTTTTTTTTTTTTTTTTCAAATTAGGAAATAGGTGAAAGTCTGATTGTGCTAGATGCGGGAATATGGGGGATGGTCCAAGATTTCAAAGTCGATTTCATAGAGAAAAAAACCTCTATGAAAAAGTGTCAGCTCCATTATTACGTGGTACAAACGTTTACACGAGATGTCTAACCTCTTTCGTTTAAATTCTGCTGCCCATTTCTTAACTAGGGAATAGGAATGGATATCCTTCCCCAATGTTATAACCATATCCTCCTGAATTGCTTTTGGCATTAGTCTTTTTTTTTTTTTTCCTTTCCCAACTGGATGACTGCACGGTGAACGGTTTTGTCCATCTTTCCTCATTCACACAACTTTGACTTTAGGACCTGTAATTAAAAAAAAAAAAAAAAAATCGTTATTGAAACTGCATTAAACTTGGTGGGTTACTATTTCAAGTGTTATACATTAATTACAGAAATTTTTAACACTTTACTACTACCCTTTCACACTGAAGCCATGAACTTTTCAACCCCCTCCCCCCTCGTATATAAAAATAAGGACCTAAATGCATGTTTCTCTGCTACTTCTGCTGACCCCTCTTTGAACGAACTAAAATCCGCTCTTACTGTTGCAAAATCATGGTTCCTTCTTCATTTGAGACCGTTTTAACTGATTATAGTACGTTTATCCCCATAATATTCATCAAATCTCCTTATTGTCCTGATCTGCTGCTGAGAACCTCTGATCCAATCAGTGTGGCTAGTTGAGAAATTTCAGATGTAATGCTGCTTTTGTATTTAACAATTCATTGAATTCAGTCTGCTGTGTAAATGGAATTTCAAATAAATTGTAAAAAAGTCAGTATGGTCTAACAGCTTTTTAATATCAGTAGAAAATGATTTTTTGTTGGTTATGAAACTAATTTCGTAGCACCTTATCACTGTTATATAAGTAAAAATTACTTATTTTAAAATCATTACAAAATACTTCTGAAATTAGTATACACAATCAGCAATTACCTTCTTAACATCTAAACTTTTTGAGTTTCTTTCAGCATCTAGTTTAAAAACGTGAAAATATTTAGTGTTTGATATCGTCTTGCAAATAATACTGATTTTGCGATTACGACGCCCCCTCTAAAATGGATATTATTATGAAACCTTCTCGTAAATCTACTATATGAGCATACATTTTCAGGAACCGTTAAAAAAAAAACTCGTACGGTATTTGCAACTCGCTTTTTAATTTAATTTATTTTAATTAAAGTCTAACTGCATGAATTAATAAGTGAGTCTCAAATATATAAGCTATTTCTTTCATTTACGAGACTTGAGGTTTTTGTTATAAATACAATATATTAATCAAACGATTAATAATCAAAATATTAATGTCAAAATTCAAACGTCTGCTTATCTTCTGCCACTACTACGCTCTGCATTTTTACTAATACGCTTCGCGTTTCAAAATATTTTCATCAAATAACAAAAAAGGTGCAAGTTATATTTAAAAAAATTAGAAATGATTCATCGTGATCAGAAGCTTGATCGGCCTATGGTGACAGACATTTTAGAGCCAAAAAAAGGCTTAAGTTAAGTATCCCTACAAGTGCGGTTAAATAAAAATTCTTTGTCCTATTTCCGAACTTAAGGCACAGCAGATCCAGCTTATGTAGCGCAAGAAAGTCAGCCAAGGACTTAAACTTTTGTTTTAGTAGGGCAAACCTTTTTCGTATGCCCTTAGCCTTGGAAATCAGGCAAAAAAATTTTCGTCTGGTTATTGGCCTAAGTGTTGAGAACTTCATGGCTCACTAAGAAACACTGCACTTGAAGAAATTATTAGTAGTTACCTAACTAGTTTTTTTTTTTTTTTTAGGCGAAATTGATTTACGCAAAATAAAATTAAAAACATTCTTTTAATCTACTCCTCGGTAAGAATTTCGAGATCCTTGACTGTAATTTTTCATCCCATTTTCTCTACTTTTTTATCAATCTGTCAGGTTTTTTTTTTTTTTTGTAATTTTCACTCTTAATGTTATTACCTAGAATGATATTCAATATAAGGAGAAACGATTACGACTGCTAGGAATTTCGCTCAGCATTAGTTGTTTTGCTTCCAATTCTTGTGGAGACAATAAAAATTGCTACCTTTCACTACTGCATCACGCAATTCAGGAAATGCAGATCGCATATGCTTGACAGTGCCATCTCAAAGATCCATTGCTGTTAGCAAATTATTTGACCAATCTGAGATAGATATGGAGCGTTGGAAGCAATGCGTTATTTCTTAGGTAGTGTTTACTAAATTGAGGGCGTCAGGCTGAAACTCAATCCTAGCAAACCGTTCTTTTCTCTTCTAGTGCTGATCTACTCCCCCGTTGTGTTGCAGAGAAAGAGAGGGAACGTAATGAAAAACTACCCTGCAACCCCAAAGG
Organism: Mastigoproctus giganteus; assembly: GCF_048544385.1. Lineage (NCBI taxonomy): Eukaryota > Metazoa > Arthropoda > Arachnida > Uropygi > Thelyphonidae > Mastigoproctus > Mastigoproctus giganteus. The sequence continues at coordinate 211,839,680 of NC_143577.1, read as the reverse complement.
GCGTTCCATTTATATACAGTATTTGATCTTCTTTAACAATGTTTCACATTTCCGTCTTTCTTTAATAAAAAAAAAAAAAAGGCACTATAATATAATTACCTTTAAGTTTCACAAGGAACAATTTATTATACAGCTCATGTTCTGCTTTCATAAATAAACAAAAGCGTGGATTTTTTCTTTTGATGTACAAGAGATTCTTTTAATACTATATACTGTTAGGGACATTCCTGGCTAATTTAGCGCCCGGAGCGAACTGTTCATATTACGCCCCTAAGGGTTGAAATATCATTTACAGTATATGTGTGGCGCCTCCGTAGCCAGGTGGGAAGGAGCAGCAGTGCGTAGCACAAGCTTCTTGATTAGACCGGGGTTCGAGCCCGTCACCACCAAATACGGAGGATGCGGACACGTCAGGGAATGACCACCGCATATCCCGGAGCAATATGGCCTTAGTTGCTAATGCTCCTAAAAACCAAATAACAAACAAACAAACAGTATATGTATTTTATTTTGAGCACCCCCATCGACCACACCTTCGCACGGCTCTATGTACCGTACTTGATAACAATACAGTACCAAAAAGTAATCAACGTACACCCCTGAAACTGCGTGGTTACTAACTAGCAAGCCAGCTTGTGACACGGAAAAGTTTAACTATTCAAGTTAATCTTTCTGTTCCTGACTGATGTTATTCAAGACAGTTAATTTTCCAATGACGTCATTGCAGCTTTTATTCTCAGGAAAGTCCAAACAGGAACTCCAGTTAATTCGCTGGTATGGCTTCCAACTGCACGTAATTGTTTTGGCGGTACGAGCGCGTTTACTGTACTGGACAAACACCCACTTCATGGTGGTAGCCATTAATTAAGAAGCGTAAAAGAATTAAACTAAGCTATATCCACGATCTAGAAGCGTAAAAGTTCATTACGTGTCTAAATATGTGGGATGAATATGCAAACTACAGTAAACTATGCAACAAAAAATGTGTTCATGTTTAACTGTTTCTGGCAGATATTTTGTGTGCTGCTTCCAATGGTATCATTGGTTTTTCTCTAGTATCAATATTTTGTCAACAATTGAGGGTTTTGTCTTGCGATAATTATATGTATTACATAAGTGCGTTCAATAACGGTGTGATTTATTAGTATTCGTGTTTTTTTTTTTTTTTTTTTTTTGAAGTTTACTGTGTCTACTAAGGAAGGTGTGTATTATCTCCTAACTCGTACTACTATGTTTGTGGATATTATGTAGGTCCGAAGGAGGTGAAGAACATCTTTGGTGTACCAGGTTTGTGGTGGATAAAGCTTCTTTTGGAATACCTATGCTTGATGCGTGATTAAGACAAATTGTGGGAACCTCGTGTCTGCTGTGGTAGCTGCAGGTCATCATTAGAGGGATGGTTTCGTAGTAATTGTACGTGTATGCTGCTTTTGCTATACCTCAATATATATATCAAAGTTTAAGTATATCCCAACATACCACCCTCCATTACTAGGGTGGTTTACAAAGGAGACCTGACGATTCCCTATCCACTGTCCAGAGAACAGTGTTCAGAATTGGATGATGAATCTGGTGGGTAGGATAATTTACATTACACTTCAAAAACCTGTTCAAGTAAAGAACTACGACATTTCCCTAATCAGAAAGAATTCAGTACTTAGGTCTAAACAAATCCAGTGCAGAACTTCACATATCTGATTTAAAAAGAGTGAAATTTACAGGATCCTACCAACAAGACTTCCACATACAGAAAAAAAGATATCGTGTATGCACATTTTCACACTGTTGCATAATCCCTTTGCTATTGTTTTGATTTCATTGGTCTTTATAAAGAAATTGGCATTAGTCACACTCCTGAAAGGTGGCTAATTCATACACAATTGAAGTAAAAGTTTGATAAATGTGTTGCTCCACAATGGGAATATTCAGTACACTCATCGATTTCTGTTGCGCGCACCGTTCATATTATTAGTTTTCAAATCGGTGAAATTTAGAATATTTTTGTCATTTGCTCAGATGAACTGTTATTTTAAATGAAAAGTTTGCTCAAGAAATTTTAATTGTAGATGCAGTTCGTTTAAGAGAGCCTGCTATATCTCCACGCTGATCAGACTAGATGAGTGATCATTCTTTAACGTACGAACTCCACTGAAGTGAAAGAAAAATCATAATCATTTTTAAAACAAACTAACCGTAATGTTACAGCAAATTAGTCAGGCAAAACACCGGCATAATAGGTCTTCCATTACACATAAGCAAAAGTAACTTGCCTACTCATGCATGGAACTTTCTATAATTGATGTAATATGGGTCATATTTCCTTTCGCTTGAATGGTAGCCTATATTCATCGGTCAACCCTTACACAGCCGGTTGCATTCTCTGAGGTATGTGTCGCGGAATAACTGCTTCTCCAGGTAATGCAGTAGCCAGTTCGTGGAGATGATGCCGGGGGCGTACGTACAGGTGGGGGAGGAACTCCCCTTTCTGATTTTTGTATAAAAAAAAAATTCCGATTAACAGGCCAGGAATAAGGTGTATATATCTCCTAATATTGAATTCCTCCCCATTCACTCCCGTGAAATAAATAGAATTGCATCTTACCCTCAAGGAAAGTGTGTATATAACAGAACAGTTTGGTTTTAAAAAAAAATTCTAGTGCATGGGCGAATAAAAACAAATATATAACATGCAATTCATTGATTCGCACATTATCTACAATAAATAAATTATAACACTACAGGAGATACTATTGGCCCTCAGTTTAATTAACAGTTTAGTCAAACCATTTTTGCACTTGAGCTGATTTACAAATTATTCCTTTCTTAGTTCAAATTAAACAGTTCTGTCTATCACAGGTTACGCCCTCTTTTGTTTCAAATAGTGTATCCTGAGTAGTTGCAAGTTGCTATTTTTTTTATTAAACTGTTTGCTAATTATTTGGGGGGGTGGGAAAGAGACTTGACGAGCAGAAAAATATATTTAATTTCTCCTCTGAATAAAAATGTTTGAATCAATAGATTCGTCGAACCCAGAATTTATATAAACGGATTCTATCGAATCCTCTGAAGATCACTGATCCTGAGTGGCGTTTTGACAGACAAAAATTTTTTCAGACAAAAAAAAAAAAAAAAAAAAAAAAAAACAGTATTTGAGGACTGGTGTAGCATTAAACCATAAATAGTACTTGACCCAACAGCCACACAGGACTGGCTTTTGTCTCGAATGCAAATAATTTGCTGTCAGTGCAGGGGAGGGGAACAGTTGACAGTTACTGATGTAGGGTGATATACACAATAACAAAGTTATTTTTTTCATAAATGGTAAGAAACGAATTATTTTGATTTTTCGCCCTAATGTAAAATCAAAATTATTCAAAATTCTGCTACTCTTCATTTTTTACTTTTTTTTTTTTTTTTTTTTTTCCCCTCGCCGATTCTTAGTTTTCAATTTGTAGTTTGTAAGTGTCAGATAGTAGTTCCTTTCTGTTTAGCCAATATTAATCCATTGCTTTATTTCTCGTATATTATGGCCCCATCTGTGTTCGATATATCTGACAATGAATCGGGCCATGGTGACTGCGAATGAGGGTGACAAATACATCAGCTACCTAAATTTGTAGTTGACACCATGGCCTGATTCTTTGCAGTTTTTAGCATATGTCTACACTGTATCAGAATAGGAGGATTGAAGGACATAGTTAGCAGGAAAAAAGTCTCACTGACCAAGCAAAATCTAGTAGCTTTTGAGAGACAAACACAGTTGTATCAAGCAATAAATTAATGAGCGAGCCCCATGTGTGCGCGCAATATCCATTACTTCATACAACATGTTCCCACGTATACTTTTACTCTACCTATTGAAGGCATCATGAATAGTCTAACTAATCGAAAAAACTTATCTGCAAAAAGATTAAATCTCCCAAAAACTGCCTCTTCATTTCACAAACATATGTGGTCACTTACTTTTTCTGACGGAATCTCAATTATCAGTTATCCCCCTCCCCAACTTCAGTTGCTTTAATTGTTCTATGATTCCTTTCGTTTTAAAGGAGGTACTTGCGCATATGTCCGCTCTGATATTTCTTGTCAGAAACTTCGTAATCTGGAAATTCCTCTTTTTGAAATCCTTTGATTTAAGATCTCTTTAACCCATTCTATTCATCTGTTTGCCTTTATCATTCTTCCAACTCCACAAATCACTTGGAACTTTTTTTTTTTTTTTTACTTTCTTTCGTTGAACTTTCTTCAATCTAACTTTCTTGATAATGAGATAATCTTCCTTAATTCTCCAATGAGGCGATGAAAACTTCGTTTACTTCAATTCTTCTAAAACTCATTCCTGTCTTATTTCTCGTAAAAAAAGAATCTACTTCTCCTATGTTCATCTTCGATGACATTCAGAATAATCTGTAGGGTATTAACATCACTTCTAATCTCTCGAGTCAGTGATCCTTTGAGTGCCAAAACCTTATAGGCAGCAAAAAATGATAATAGATTTAAAAAAATATTTCTTTTGCACTTTCCAAGCTTCCCCGTATAAATTACCATCTTAAATTCAAACATGTTTTTCAAGAACGACACCCCTACCCCTCTCCTAGATTTCCGGGTAACAGAAAAAAATATATATGTATATAGAAGGTGGAATTCTAGCAAATGATGTCTTAAAGGGACGACAAAATTCAGGTGTGCCTCGGGCGGGAAAATACCTGTCGCCGCCACTGCTTGGCACTAATTCTGTAGAGCCCAACAGCTCCATAACGCTTTCTTCTCTCGAGTATATTGGAATTGGACATGGTTATTAAAAAGGAAATCACTTAGGGAAAAATTACTTAAGGAAATCACTGACGTCGTTTATCAAAGAAAGTACCTTTGATAAACGATACCAATAATTTTCTTCAGTTCTTTCACGGGTACAAACTTGGAAGTGTGAAAATTCTTAGCAGTTTAAATATTGTCCCAGAAACGGTGTGAAGGACCGGTGCTGCTTGCATAAAGATGTCTTTCCCCCCTTCATTTATCAATTATAAAAGCTTAAGAACAGTAAAATAAAATTAAAAAACCTGCACATTAAATTCATAAGAGCATAAAACGGCTTTGCGATAGCTGTACTGGTTGAACATACTTAACTCCTTCTTGATCGTCCCTTTTTAATTTCCTTTACTAGTATAGCATGAATAATTGAGATTTAATCCCAGAAATTATTTGATGGGTTGACCGCACGTAATCAGTTTGCGAATTGGACTGGAACCAAATTTGTTATAGGCCAAGTAGGAAATTGGTTACAGCCAGTTTGTGATTAAATCTTCAAGCTCATCAAGAATTTTTTTTTAATTAATTTATTTTTTTTATTCAACCTTGGTTTTAGTTGTGATTCAGCGGGATCAAGAAAGATGTAGTAGAATCAAAGTTTCGTAACATGTGAGATAGCCAATGAAGGAAGCCGTACTAATGGGAATTTCCAGTGTCTGCGCAATGTTTTGGTGAATTGGTGTGCATCATTTCGCAAAGTTTAAAGCATCGGGTCCTTGTTTCTCTATCAGCTCACATCAACTGTGCCATCGTTGAAACTACTGAGAGATGTGTGATGGGTCATTCAGCTGTCTACCTAGTGATGTAACACAACACGAGTTGCAATCCATGGTTAGTCAGACTTTCGAGGGTTTGATATTTCCAGAAACTGATGAAATAGCGAAAACCAGAAACAACATCTGCGTCCCTTCTAACAATCCAGAAGAGCCGAAATGAGAGAACACATCGCATGTTATCAGCGAGAAAAGTTCGAAGTTTTTAATCACTAACAAGAAGAAAACAAACCAAAAGCACAGTGGATGATTTTGTTACGTTGAGAAACACTGATTAAAAAGACATGGATTGTGTTCCATTTATGAAAAATACATAATCGAAGAATGTGTACAACTTTTATTGCGATTGACAAAGATATTCTCATTTCTCCAGTTTTTTTATAAATTTAATACAGTTGTTTTCTGAGCAAAAATTTTTCACGTCCTGTACTGCTTTATCTCAGAGGCTTCCAAACTTTTATACCTTGAGCCCCCTTGAAATTTTCATAAATTTCAAATCCCCCCCCCCCCCAAGTTCCAGAACAACTGCAAATAAAGAGATTTGACCCGCTATATATACACATAATTTTATAAATTAATTCTCGATACATTTAATCTCAAAGAATAAAATAAGAATAGAATTACATAAAAAACGCTTCGTACCTGGATTAGTAGGATCGTTTGCCCATATTAAAAGTGCTTCACGAAAACAAGCAATCCCCCCACCCTCTCCACAGGGACGGCGCGCCCCACCCTGAGAAAGAGAGAGAGAGAGAGAGAAGGGAATCACCAAGAAAGAGAAGAATGATGATATCCAGCTCAGGACCCTGGGTGTACCATGCCCATACTCACCAGATGTGAGCCCCTGGGGTTTATGCTAGGTAAACGCTGAGTTTAAGGAATAAAAAAAAACTGCTGTCATTAGGAGACGTTGTTGTTTAGGATTCGTATAGAGTACAGTATTAGCATTTAAGGCCATATATTGCGCTGTGTGAATTGTCTGTGTAGTTCACTGGATGATGTGTGAGTTGAAAAACTCGGAATAACTCAAGAAGAGACACCTGCTTTCTCCGCCTGAGGTTGGCTAACTATAGTAGCGATTGAAGAGAAGTTTGAGAATTCATCTGATCTCCGACCCTATTCGAATCTAGACCTATAAACGAGTGATTAGTGGCGAAACTACTATACTGTAACGGAAGCCAAGGAAACATCGACTGGGTTAATTTACCACACAAAATAATTAGATTAATTTTCCTTTTTTTTAATACGTTTATTTATCGATTTCAACACGAGAATTATTAGCTATGCATTTGACTCTCATGTATAAAAAAACGTAAGGGCCTCTTAAGATGGTTGCATACGTCAGACATATTGAAAATTGTACAAACGGGAAGTCGGGTAGGGGATCGTCTTGAATTTGACATAATTGTGTTCAGCCAGCAACATTTTTAAGTAAAATGACATTTTATTTATCGGTTAACATGATCACTAACAAGATGTAGCCAGTGAGTTAAGGGAATTTCTCTCGGACAATGAACAATATCAATAAACCAGACTTTCGATTTCGATTTAAGCTGATAACCAACACACATTACGTTAGCTTCTCCATCGGTAACAATACTTAAGTGTTCACGATGTTTGATAGATAAGTTTTTCTTTTTACAAACTGAAAAACGTCAGTGAATCTATGATTTACCAATTAAATAGTAAACGGGCTGACATCAAGACTACTGTTTACTAGTTCGTGGTATGCGATCTATACAGAGTACTTGAGCGACACCTTGGTGTCAGACCACTACTAATTTGGACTTTCCAGTACTGATTTGTGGCCGTGTGGTCTTTCTGAAAGTTGGAAGCATATACTATTTGATTATCGATATTATATAAAACTTAAAAATAAGATTGTGATTTCATTCCTGACCAAGAATCCTGGTTGGTTCAGACAGCTTCAATTTTCTAGGAGTTTCAAACCTTTACTTGTGATATTTTCTTCACTACACGACCTACCATCCTTGCAAAAACTGCCAACAGTTCTGCAAGTTAGTATACTCTATCTTACGGTATTTGTTGTCTTATCCAAATCCTGTATCATATAATCTAGTACAGTGCAACTCATAGTTGTAAACTTCATAGATATTTGACAATTGGATAGAGGATAAACCACAGATGAAAGAAGTTTGAAGTTAACTGCCAGGAAGGAAAATGTTAAAACTAGAAGATTATTTTTCTAAAAGACTGTGGAACTTTTGTTAAGCTGCCGTCGATTGTAAATATTGTAATCATCATTTTCTGAACTTGTTACCTACTTATAGGCTACTTTATAGTTGAAAATACAATATATATACTGTAATTGTAAATATCCAAGACTAGACCTAAGATTTTGAGCAATCTAGACCTATGATTTCTTGCTGCTAACGGTAACTTTTCTTTCTATTTTATTTATTTATTTTTAACCCTTTCCCTGACTTGGGCCACCAGGGATTTCCCTACACCCAGCGGTTTAGCCCTACGCTCCGATGTCTCGGTCCAACAGAAACAAGCAGACAGCGGCAGTGTTTTGGTAGGGAGGATGTTTTCCTGGGAATCTCTTGGAGTCCTCATACCCCTAGACCGCGTTCTGAATGCTAAACCTGCCTATCCACTGTGGCCGATCATGTACACCTCTTCGAGGTGACTGTCTTCCCAGATGCTACGTTTCCTGTATTGTTCGAGAGAAGTTCGCCGAACATGAAAGTGACTTCCAGGTGTTATTTTGGTCGCTGAATTCACCAGATATAAATCCCATAGAACATCTCTCTGATTATTTAAACCAACATAATCAAAGTACATAATCAATCAACAGATCCGGCGTTTGAATCCTCAACCACAGATTACTGCAGATTTCCGGGACGCAATCCTGGCGATGTGGTAAAACAACGTTCTGAGGCCTTATAGAGTTCATACCTCGCCGTGTGGCAACAAGAGGAGAACACTGTTAGGTAGGTGGCCATAATGTTTTGACTGCACAGTGTATGGTGTAATGTTACGTGTCTACAGCAACGAAAAGGGACCTTGGGATTCCTGGCACGGGAACCCCTCCCCTCCTCCGTCAGCAGTGTAAAAAGCACGAATTGAGTAACATGTTTCATCCGTTAAGCCTTGATCACGTGAACATCACGTTCTGTAACAGAATTTTCCTCCCAATTATTTTTCTATCGTTGTTTCTTCAACAGTCTACTACTGCGGCCTTCAGTTCGGCTTGTAATTAAGTTGGTTACAGAAACTTTTCTACCTGATTCTGCGCCTGCTACCGTGCACTTTTCCTACTCTAGACTCTGTTAACCTCTGCTACTAGTAGTTTGTCAAGGTTATATTTAATTGTAATAACGTAGAGTCACGCGCGCGTGCCTAACGGACCCAGACATAACCACAAGAATATAAACAATCTGGTGTATTCTGTCACAAAAAAGTTTATAAACAGTTAAGGTAGAAAGTTTTTGTCTACTTATGCTTACCTTGAGAAATTGTTAGTTGAAAGCTTACAATTAAAGTTGTACAGTATTTTATTTCTACTGTACGTTATACTACAGTTGCCCTATCGTGCTTCTTTATTTTCGAATTGCATAAAGTATATGTACGAGGTCTGACAATTAAGTTCTACGATTAAGTTACAGAAAACCAGATGGTAGAATGAAAAAAGCTTTTAATTTAATATTTTCCAAAGTAATCTCCTTAGCAGCTAAACACTTGTCAGATCGCTTGCGGGGTTGCTGGAAGCTAAAAGACATTTGAACTTACCGCCATCAGTTCGTTTGTCATATTATTTTTAATGTCCTCTCAAACTGTCGTTCTTTCAGCGCGGATTTGATTTGGGGTACGGAAGGTTAAATCAAGGGAATGTACCTCCGAAGCCTCCACCCCCGACAAAAAAAAAATATATATAATTAGCGCAGAATGCGGTTTGAGCATTGTATAGAAACTGTGGCCCTACTCGTTCAGTTCTTTTAAACTAACTGGTGAATAGTACGCCTTATTCACTATCTTACATAATGGAATATAATACAGTAGACTTTCAGAATAACGGCACCTTTGGGGCGTCAAGGTGCCATTGTTTCGATTTTTCCGTTATCTAGAAAGTTTTTTTATTTTTTAATATATTTAATGCAGAAATAATGAGGTTAAATGAGAAATAGAGAGATTAAGAATGCAATTTTATTAATTGCACATAAAAAAACATAAACATGTTGACGATCCAGTGTTATAATCTGCCATTAATACACTCCTGCTTACGCCCCCTTCTGTTTTCTTTATTATATCAAGTTTAGTCTGCGCGGTACACAGCGGTATCGTCACCGTCCACACCGGGTAGAAAAGGTCCGGGTTCGAATCCCGTTGATAACGCGAGGAACTTTTATGGTCTTTTTTGACTCCGTGGCTGAGTTAGTCGGTCTCATGCATGGATAGCAAGGTTCCCCCTCCCAGAAACTGGGTTTTTTTTTTTTTTTTCTCATCACGCAAAGCAGGCAAATCGACCAAAGAACACACGCAGTTTAGAGACGCAATACACATGAATAAACTTTCCGAGTGACCCTAATGTAATAGTTTGGATTATATCAAGTTTGTCACTAAGCTTTAATGTTCTTCTATTCTTCTCTGTATGTGGTTTTTTAACTTTAGGAGCCATAGTGAGGGGTTTTTAATTTAAAATAAATATAAAACATCGATATAATCCGTGATATCAGTACAGAATTCACTTTCAAAATGGCGAACGTAAACAAATACAATAATCACTTGACTTTCCTTTTTTTTTTTTTTTTTTTTTTTTCTCGGTACTGCAAGACATTTGCGCTATATGTAAACATCCGATTTCAATGTGCCGTTGGCTGGAATGTTCCTTTATTTCGACAGTCTACTGTAAGTAATAAGTTCGTCCTTGTTCTATCGCTTAACACATTGACATCGCGCTGAATAACGCAATAGCTCTAACAAGACTGCATGCGAACGACTTACGATAAGTAAATGACCCTGTAGGGACGTAAGTTAGCTACCACGGCTTGCTGCACCATGGTCCTACGTGCATTGACATGCGTACAATTGACTCGGAACTAGATTGAAAATCCTCGTAAAAAATCATCATTTTAATGAATGCCAAAATCGTAAAAGAACTGTTGTATGCATTGAATTCCTTTTCTTTTTTTTCCCCCTAACCATATTTCATTAATCCAGTCATGCGTATACGATGTCTGTCAACTGCATCAATCTGTTCGTATACACATGACAGTGGAGATCTGGCTGAACACATTTTAAATTTTATATTCGACATCCTTAAACACATTCACATCTGGTGAGTATGGGCTTGGCACACCCAGGGTCCTGAGCTGGTATAAAAAGAATGATATCATCATTCTTTTCTTTCTTGATGATTCCTTTCTACTATGTCTCTCTCTCTCTCAGGATAACTCAGGAACTTTTTTTGGCTGGTGCAGCATAAGCCTCAGGCTTCCTTGCACCATATGGCTAATAATAAAAACATCTAAAAGAGATCAGGCAGAGATGACTAACAACTGTGTGAACAATTTTCGTCCAGTTCTGTTTGTTAACCTTAAAACAGAAATTGGAAATTTGTAGAATTAATAAAACTCATTACCCAAAGTCAATTTTGTTCTCCATCGGAAAAAGTCGTTGCAAAATAAATGAATGTAAATTAATACAGGTTAATGTAAATTAACGCATTTGTATTCTTCTTATATATATATATATATATATATATATACAAAACTTGCCTCTTTTTGTTACAAAAATAAAGCGTGGCATTTTAAAATGGCAAACTCATTAATGAAGCAATCTGTTTAAGCCCTATTTTACGACAGATTTTTCGCTTTTGCGAAAGGGCTACTTGGTATTAATAGTGTTTTAATTTCACTCTTACAATGATTAACAATAATATGTAAATACATTTACACTCAAATTAATGGATTTATTTTGGCGTGATGCCAAAAATGCATTACGCTTAAATTAACTGATTGTGTACTTTTTTATTAGTCAATTTGTTTACAATATAAAGTTATCCTTGGAAAAGTTAAATTATCATATGGAAGGAGCAGTTAAAATATCAAATTAAATCACTTTTCCAATTCGTAAGCAGACCATAATGACGAAAATAATAGCACATCCATGCCTTTGTTATCCAACCAGAAAGAGATAAAAAAAAGGATATATCATTGAAATAAATACAGTATTATGAAATAATAACCTATAATTATAATAGTGTGTCAGCGCCATAGTGAAAACTATGAAACCTATACCTGAAAATTTTCGCTTCAATTTTATACGTGAGTTATTAAAATTTCCAATTCTAATAATCATTATCGATTGAAGGATAAAATTGGGAAGCTAAATGCTGCTCTAGGAGTGAAGGAGTGGCGATTTTTCATTGAGTTATTTCAGCCAGAACAACAAGTAAATCTGCCCGGAATACATATACAGTATAGAGAGAATACCTTGGTACAATATGGCTTAAGATGTTGATGCAGTTGTTAACCACAGGGGCTCACATCTGGTGAGTATGGGCTTGGCACACCCAGGGTCCTGAGCTGGATATCATCATTCTTCTCTCTCTTGGTGATTCCCTTCTGTCTCTCTCTCTCTCAGGGTAACTCGGAAATTTTTTTTTTAGCTGGTGCAGCATAAGCCTCAGGCTTTCTTGCACAATATGGCTAGTAATAATAATAATAAAACCAACAACGATACACCCGCCCTATTTATCAGATGTGGCTCTTTTAAAATAATACTCGTTTATTGCACTGAAAAATAGTTAAGCGCGATATTTAGGGACAAATACTGGCATCATTCATGCTGCCGAGAGGTTGCTAAGAGCAAGACTGAGAGGGGTGTAGAAAAGGTGAGAGAACATTGCATCAAGTACGCGTAGGTCTTAATATAACTATGGCGAGTAGAAGTGGATCTATTTCTAGATTGCTTCATTCTTTCTATGGTAGGTCAGAAACTTTTCAAGCAGCCTTCATACATACTTATGCCCCGTGTTTGTTTTAGATACACCTGCCTCAATGCTATATTTAAAACAAACAACTCCCTCTGAATAAATTACCGTATGCCCCAGACTATAGACTGGGGCATACGGTAATTTATTCAGAGGGAATTTATACGGTATTTACCCACATGTTTTCCTGGAAAATTTACATAAAACTTCCATACTCCTTATGAACCCAAGGTATTCTAGAAGTAATTTTTTAATATATATATATATATATATATATATATATATATTTCTTATCTCTAGCTGTGGTCGAACGAGTGAGCGCCAAGCATCATTTTAGTTCGTAGTAAATCACCGAAGTAGGTGAAATGGCATCGTTTTTGTTACATTTCATATTGTGAATGCCTTCACAACGAGTTGCCATGATATTGCACTTCCTCGAATAAGCAACGCCCACTGATGAGAGGCCAACAAGCTTCGAAACGCGTCTGGGTGGTGGTATCCGCCGAGAATTAGTAACATTAGTCTTCTCTACTAGCTTTACTTATTCGAGGTAGTGCAATATCAGGACAATTCGTCGTGAATGCATTCACAATACGAAATATAACGAAAACGATGCTATGCACTAACTTATTCGATTAGTAAATTTTCCGTAGTCTGAGGCTTTCAATCCTAAAACCCTTTTTACTCTAGCTGTGGTTAAAGAAAATGTGGTCAAAACATGCAGGTCGGTAGCCTTCTGAAAAACCTAGCTGCTCTTTAGTGTGTGACACGTCATATAGTAACGGAGGCAACAAAAAGGACAGCTGCTGAATTAATCGTGGGTGTAATTCCAGTAGGCTTTAGGCAAATGCAGCCACTGAACATCTAAATTAACAAACCCTTTAAAGTAGCGGTTCTCAATCTTTAATGATGTAACAATCTCCTTTTAGTCTGAAAACTTTTTCCACGGACAACAAACTTAATAAAATTGCTTCTATGCTGTAAATTATTCCACCCTTTTAAATACTTGTAAGAAATTTCGGAAATAATTCGCGAACCCTCAGGGGTCCTTGGACTACAGTTTGAGAAATGCTGGTGTACATGAATTCACGATCGTCTTCCCAAACATAACTTTCGTGTGAATTGGTCCTTAACAGTTTCTTGATAACCAACAGTGATATAGGTGGATGTTAGTCTTTTATGTACGCAGTGCATAATAAAGATGATATCAACCACATAATGCTTGATTGTTGTCCTAAAAGATAAATCCAGAGTCTAGGGGGGGGGGAAATTTTTGTCAAAAAATTATGTAGATTATCACTCAGCTACTAACACAGTAATCCCATCAATGATCCAATATATAAGTATAATCGAATAAAGTTTTAACGATAAAATTTATTTAATGATGTTTTTTTTCTTTCACATTAAGCTATGTCCACTGAATATCTCACCATTTTTATGCCTATTAAGACTCAACACGTTAATAATACACAAGAAATGGACAAAATAATGAAAATATCTGTGATAAGAGTATAGGTATGGATTAATATGGCGTTGATCCACCCTTTGGTGGAATAGATTTATTCAAATAGATCTTGAGCTGTCTTAAGAAGAAAATTGGACCATTCTTCATGGAGGAACGTTTCAAGTGATGAAGATGGAGGAAATCTGCTTCTCACGCTCCTCTCCAAATATGCCCACAATAGCTCAATTACATTTAAGTTTGATGATTATGGGATCACAGTTTCATGCTCCTCAAACCAAAATTGGACACATCTGGCTGTGTATTGGAGCATTATCAGCTTGAATGATTTGGACGAACCTGGTCACTCAGAATATGAAGGTAATTAAGTGGCAGTAATTCGCCCGTTCAGGGTGATGACAGGACCTAAAGGATACCAAGTTATTGCTGCCCGAACCATTGTTTATCCTCTTCCATGTTTGACAGTCTGCACAAGACAGTCAGGACTCAGGATGATGTACTTCCTTTGGTATTCGCTAAACATACTCTCCCTGATGTTGGGAAAACCATGAATGATTCGCTTGAAAATTACATGTTTGCAATCATCCTGTTCAGTTGTTGTGTGCTTGATGATTTACTGATACAGTATTAGCATTACCATCAGTAAGCACTCGTTACTGATACTGCTAGAAAAAGGATGCAGTGTTATGAGGAATGGCTTGGCAATAGCGGCTCTGCCATATATTTCAGTTTTATGAAGTTCTCGCCGAACTTTGCAAGGAAACTCGCATTAAGTTCTGTAGTTATTTTCGAGGCAGTAGTTTTATGTTTTCGGGCTGTAGCCCTGTTCCAGTAATCCTGTTCAGCGGTCTCTTTCAGTCAGCTTCAATTTTCTGCCACAATTCGTCCTATCGGATTTTCCATATGGTGAACGCAGACATCACTTTCGATAAAGTTGCTCTAGATACATTAAACAAATCAGCAGTTTTAGTCATCGATCTTTCTGCTAAACGTGCACCAACAATTAGATCTTTTTGGAATGCGGACAATCAGTAATTTTCTTCATGTACCTTTTTATATCGCCTCTGAATAAGGCGCCTGCGTAGCCAGGTGGGAAGGAGCAGCAGTGCGTAGCACACGCTTCTTGATTAGACCGGGGTTCGAGCCCGTCACCACCAAATACGGAGGATGCTGAAAGGTCAGGGAATGACCAACGCATATCCCGGAGCAATATGGCCTTAGTTGCTAATGCTCCTAAAAACCAAAAAAACAACAACAGCCTCTGAATAAACATCACTTTAAGTCTTTCCTTCATAGTACTACTGCAAGAAATTAAAAAAAAAAAAATCATCGCTGCATGTTCATAAATATGTCATATAGCCATTACAAAAACTATTTTCATACCAAGTGTTTCCATTATTTTGTCCCCCCAAGTACTCTCTCTCTTTGTGAGGAATGCTGTGTAATGCCCACATTTTTCATCTGATCAAAACGGAGACTCCCCGGTCAAATGAATGGGGAGTAGCTTCAGAAAGAAAAACGTGACTTTAAACTCCCTGGTTGGGAATTTGAAGCGTCAACCATGAAGTCTCAACAGTGCAAGATGCAATAGTCAAAACAATCTCCCAACTTCAAAGTAAAGTACGAGCTTCTCAGCCCTACGTTGCATCATCTTTAATAATAGAGCCCGTGTGTGCGCCGTATTACATCCATATTGCATCCTAGGGGTGTGCCCCTCCGTGTTATTTTTAATGCATTAATTATTTTAATGAATTGAAATTTCTTTCTAATTAACGTCATTATCGATTGCAATATTAATAATTAAAGGTCATCCTTCTATTAACGAAAGAGGACGCTATAAATGTCATTTTAACAACTCGCGACGATAAGTAAAAAAAAAAAAAAAAAAAAGCTACAATTTTGCTTGAAAAATCTGCGATATAGATGTTATTAATGAATCAGTTGAGTTATGTGAAGTATATTAAATATTCTTTCTCGTTAAACGAAAACATCTTTCACTTACTGAGATTTACTGGAAACTTTAAATCGAATTTAGAAAATATGCGTGATAATACAATAATTAATGTCAATGTTATAAATGAAAGAGGGCGCTATAAAGTAAATAAAATTTACTTATATATCTGGCCAACATTTGCAAAAAATTGAAAGAATCAAAAATAAAGCCTCAAATTATTATGGAGAGGGATAGCAGTTAAGGCCTCGAATTGTTTCTTCTTATCAATCTGCAATGGGTGCAGTTGGATATCTATGCCAATAAAAGCAAGTCATAATATCGCGAGTTTATTGGCACTATTTCATTTAATAATGGAGACCGAATAAGTACTTCATGGTACGAGGATTGGCCGAAAAATATTTTTAGGTCAACCTCCATCCCCTCAGGGTGGTTGCTTTTTATGGTTTATAAATCATTTCGTTCCGCATTCAAAAGATTTTACTTGTCTCTTCGGATAAAAGTTAAAATTCATTTACAAGTATGGCTGTAACTTTGTTTATCTTCCGTTGATGTTGTATCTTTTTAATTTGTTCTTTGATTGTTTACTAATAAACCGGTTACGTCAGAGAAACTACTTTATCTTGGAATGTTCGTATGTTCTCTGCTACTGATATTTTTACGGTCAAGTAACTTTGCCAACAGTGTTGTAATGAAACTTGTTTGCCTAGTTTCTGGAAATAAGTTCCACAAATAATAGCAGACTGATATATAATTATAAAAGGTCGATGAACAGATGGTCTTCAGCGAAGAATTCATTTTAAATGTATGAACAGATACATGTACTGTGTATAATTCATTTCATTAAAATATAATTCCTGATAGTATTTTAAATTATATTATCCCAGTCTCAAATAATTTTAGGGCATATTAACTTTAGGCTTACTAAATTTTGAAGACCAGCATTATAGTAATTTATTTATACTTATGTAAACCAAAAAAAAAGTTTTCATCAAAAAAGGCAAGTCTTTTAACTACATTATTTATCACTTGTATTTTAAATCGATCGCTAGATATAATCGCAGTATTGAAATGCGAATAACCAGCACTATCCAAAAAACTACCGTCCACAAGGCTGTTTTGAAGGTTATTGCCTTCTCATCAGTGGATGGACGTGGCGAAACTGTTGTTATTGTTATCATGATTGCTATAGCGCATGAACATCGTGTGTTATGTCTGTATAAGTGTGTGTACACGGAACGATTTACATATTGTGCGGGCTGAAATAACTCATTGGGAAACCTTACTTCCTCCGCCTGAGATGGTTAACTACAGCCCCAATTGATAATTCATTTTTTTTCTTTGCAGCGCTGAATGAAATGAAGTATCACAATGGAATATCGATCAGTGATTCGGTTAATCTTTCTGCAAGGGAAAACAACCAAAACAATCCATGAAGAAATGGCCGCTGTTTATGGAGAAGACTGCCCAGAGAGTGTTGATTTAATCCTGAAAGATCGCCGTGTTAGCGTCAAAGAACTGGTTGCAGAGCTCGAAATTAGTGTAAGGTCTGTCATTCATCAGCATATGAGTAAAGTGTCTGGCTAGATGAGTTTCCAGGCTTCTGACCACTTACCAGAAGAAGGGAAGGGCACAATGTGCACATGAAATGTCAATGTGCCAGGAAAAACTGAAATATTGCTCTATTCTGCTTATTCCCCCAACCTTGCACCCTTTGATTTCTTCCTCTTTCCTGCCCTGAAGTTCTTTCTTCGTAGAAAACCCTTTGCTGCTGATGACAAGGTGATTTCTGCTGCCGAGTCGTGGTTTGAATGACAGTCAGAGGACTTCTACAAAACTGGCCTGCGGAAATGTATTGTGAGGTGTTTGGCTGACATCTGTCAGTCATTATCAGTAGAGACAAACATTATACAGTAAGGTTGCCAAGCTGTCGACTTATATGAAAATTGCAGAAAAATTCTCGGTAGGATAAAAAAAAAAAAAAAAAAAAGGTCGTTTAGTTAACTCTTGTCTACTTTTTTGTGATAATTTAAATCGGCACTAGAAGAAATTCCTTCCCCCCCCCCAAATCACTGAAGGAATTTAAATCCTAAACTTTTCTACTTGGTAAACGCACCATGGAAGCCAAATCAGTTAATTACTTTGATGGGCCTTCTCTTACTGCGGACATTGACATGAATAATGAAGCATTATAATTAAAATCAAACTCTGTTGAAACTATCCGTCTTTCATGCATAGTTTCATGTACTAATACAGCAAAGGAATTTAAATGTCCAGGTTTAAAAAAAAAAAGAAAGACAACTCTTATTTAACGTACGATACGAAGGGAGCAAATCAATGGAATTCTCTGGAGGTAGATGAAATGAAAGTACTCCTTGAGTCATTAGTCTCCATGACAGCATATAGTTAAATTTCATCTCAAGGTGACGAATGGTTCGTTCAAATTATCCACCTCATAGGAGAAAACACAAATATTTTAAATTGCCATGTTCAATATCTGCCTACCTCCAAGACAACATACCCGCTCTACAATTGTCTGGTCTGTTTCCTCTTTATTAACAACAGTTATCTTTCATTGCGCCCTCTTTCGCTTAGCTTCTGAATGCGCCTAATTATGTTCAATTGGTTAATAATATGGAATTAAATTGGTGGTTTACCACGGTAATTTCTTGGACTTACTGTTAAGGCCTTGCTTACTATATCTCGCTGTTATACTTTTCTGTTGGAGGGTACAACCACAATAGCTTAATACAGCGTTACTGTTCCTTCAGATTTGATTTATTCAGATTCTACGCGTGATACCGGAAGAATGAGTCTGGACTTCGTGGACCGTGAAATTGACTGACTTATTGTTCATAGGAATGTCTTTGGTTGCTACATGCTCTCCCCCTCCTTAAAAATCATTGGCCCTCTCCCTGAGATAGTGACTGCAACAGGGAACAGAATGAAAGATATAATTTTAGGCTAAGAAGCAACAAATCTTTAGAGTAAAATATATTCCATTTCAGCAGGGGCTGCTTAAGGCACGATCGAGCGATTCCCATGAACAGGGCGCTAAAATTCACTGATTTGCTGTAAATTTAAAGTCGGAGAGGGCGCACCAAAAAATCTCGCATAGGGCCCTGATAGACCTGGGGCCGCTTCTGCATGATTTCAGTAGACCACACACTGTATATTGTATACATACACGACTCCCTTTCCAATAAAGTTTTATACAGTATTTGGCTTTTTTTTAGAAAGTTTTGTAGCCATTATAGATTTTATTAAAATCGGACTGATTGGAAGAATAAACAGACAATATGGCGGACGCGCAGAAAAGAAATTTTTAGTTCAAATTCTGAGCATGTTAAAAGGGGCCGGATCAAAGCGGGGTTAAGCAGTGCTTAGGGTTGGAAAGACATGAATTATACAATATATTTACAATTTATTACACAAATCTACATTGTTGCTTACCTTCTCAATCCCAATAATATTTTTCATTTTCTTCATAAAATGAAAACAGTTCATGCAATTCGTCGAAATTATCTCTAAGGATTTATTTTCGAGTTTTCGAAAAGTAAACTATTGCCAGTTTCTGATAAAGCAAGCGCATTTCCATATCGAGACATAGTTTATAGAAACCAGTTTTCTGGTTGTAATAACAGATAACAACGAATGGCTCAGTTGCATAATCAGCCTCCCATGTACAGATGAGCCATCAATAAGAGCGATGTCACTTCGCCACCTGTGCCCGTATGTTTTCGTTTTGTCATTTTCTACAGAAGGGAATACTATATACGCTTACCGCTTTCTTTACACTTTACTATGCAATGTAGTAAAACGTCACACTGTGAACGTTTAAAAGAAAATGCAGAATTAAAAAGTGGACTCTGGTTCTTAAGCATGAATTTAAGACAACGGAGGTTGACTTATACTCCGGAATATATGGTATTTACATTTCACTTCTATTAATTAATCATAACAAATGAAAAATATTCAATTAAAAAAAAAATCGAACGTACTTCTTGAAATATAACACTGCATTATTACCTAACTTATTAAAGAGGCTTTTTTTTTTTTTTTTTTGTTTTTATAATCTTGTCCCATATTGCCTATTCCGATATACAGTCGTTTTTTTTTTTATTTTTTACTTTAATTAACTTATTTTAAATAAATAAAATAACCTAACTTTTGTAGCCATTCTAGACTTTATCGAACATATAGAAATTTGATAATTCGCTTTTTCCCCTTTTCTCTCCTCCCCTTCTGTGTATTTTCAGTTTTTTCTAAATATACCTGAATACAACACCGCCATCTGTTTCTTGAATGTGTACAACTTTTCTTCATAAATATGTACAGTATGTACACATTGTGAATTATATGTTTTAACGTTAATTGTCCCTCGTGAGAGGTCTTCATTTGATACTTTTCTTTATCAATACCGTATTTCTGTTTTTATTGCATTAACATGCTCACGATTTATCTGTCATTCTTGATAAAGTGTGTGAAGAAAGTTGTCAAAACCAGTTTGCCAAATATCTCCCCCTCCCCCAAGTATTTCTCCTTATTTTTCGCGATCAGTTACGACTGGTTCTTATTCGTGACCAAGCAGAAAAGGTACCCTGTATAATTAACTTAAAAATACAAGTTCTTTTCGCTTTCCGACTGAAGTACCTGTCACTGACGCCATTGTAGGCATTCTTATAGCAGTGCATACAAAAGAAAACCAGATTGCAGTGCAAACAAATTCTTCCCCTACACATATGACGAGCATCATATTTGACAACAGTTTAATTATACTGTAAACTCTTTTAGCCCTATATGGTTGCCAGGAGTGGAAATATAATAATATATATATATATTTATTTATTTATTTTAAAAAAAGTGTAGCGGATGATGAGGAATAGGCATCACATGGAACCTCGTATTTAAAAGGTCAAAAATGTTTATAAATATCCTTTAAAATAAACCTTTAAAAGTAACATGACATTTTCTTAAGAAAATGTCATGTTACTGCACTTAACGCTATAAAATACAGTAAGTTAGAGGTGAGATTTATTTTTCACAATGGCATCACATGTATTTGCATACAGCGTGTGCAAATCTTAACTAGTCAGCTAAGGTCGCTCCACCTGTCATATACGTAGGCAAGCTTGAAATGAATTCTGTAAAGAAGTTCGGTATACCTCATAACGAAATCATTGCTCGAACAGTAGATTTAACTCAACCCACAAAGGAGAAATAACAAAGAAGTTCTTCTCCTCAGTTAGCTTCACCTTTCCCAAGTCTCCTCCCTGGTACTCACATGGATTGCAAGCAGCCATTTTATTAACAGGACACGGATCATTCCAGAAAAAACTCAACTCTATGGGTATCGAGTCACATCCCTTCTGCCATTGCGGAAATTGAGGAGTCCTGGGCCCACGTTATGAGTGCCTCTCCTATGAAAACCACCGGTTACAACTGTTTACAGCAATCCGAGGAACTCCCCGCAATCAGGAGCAAGATCTAGTAAATGACGAGGATACATACACTGTGCTGCCACTTTATTAGGCACACCCCTCCTGTGCACACAAATGATTCGTCCCACAACATTGCAAGTCACATGACCACAGTTGTAGATATAAATGCAGCAGAACAACATTTCTAGTATCAGATAAGCGTACAAACCGTAGCAAGAATGGGGAAAAGGAACGATCTAACGGACTTCGAACGTGGCATGGTAATAGGTGCACGACGTGCTGGACAAAGCATCTCTGAAACGGCAGTTCTGAACTTTTCACTCACCACAGTTTCAAGGGTGTATCGAGAACGTTGCAACGAACAGAAAATATCCTCTCAACTGCACTCCTGTGAAAGAAAATCGCTTGTTGATGAGAGAGGTCAGAGGAGGATGGCTAGAATTGTGCAAGCAAACAGACGGGCCACAGTGTCGTACATCACGTCAGAATACAACCTTGTTGTGCAGAACAAATATCTCAATGGACCACTGTTCGAACTTTGTCGCGAATGGGGTTACAACAGCCGACGGCCACATCGTGTACCTTTGTTATCAATGAAGAACAAGAGAGCACGCCTCATGTGGGCAGAGCAACAGCAGCACTGGACTATAGAAGATTGGAAAACAGTTGCTTGGTCTGACAAGTGGAAGTTCCTGGTGCATCATGTCGATGGAAGACTCAGAATTTGGCGAAAACAATATGAATCCATGGACCCGTCACGTCTGACGACTACTGTGCAAGGTGGTGGGGGCAGTGTTATGTTGTGGGGAATGTTTTCCTGGCACACGTTGGGTCCATTGATACCCATAGATTCACGTCTGAATGCCACATCTTTGCTGACCAAGTGCATCCGTTCATGTTGACAGTTTATCCTCAGTTAGATGGTTACTTCCAGCAAGATAATGCGCCGGTACACAAAGCCCGAATCACTATGGAATGATTCCAGGAACATGACAATGACTTTTCTTTGCTGCAGTGGTCCGCTCAATCCTATTGAACATCTTTGGGATGAGCTGGAAAGGGCTGTTCGCTGCAGGCCTACACCTCCGTCAAATCTCAAGGAACTGCTTGACACACTCATGTCTGCATGGTACCCCATTCCTGCACAACGTTTTCAGCATCTTGTTCAATCCATGCCTAGACGAATTCAAGCTGTTTTGAAGGCTAAAAGATACTCAACATGCTACTAGGTAGGTGTACCTAATAAAGTGGCAAAACAGTGTATATTGCATTCACTCGATTTGCCCAGGCTGTCTTCACCACAAGACGTGCCAAGCTCACCACTGCTAAGACAGTCAGTCCAGAATACTCCCCACTCCCTGCTAACACCTTCGGGAGTAGGATAAATGTAAATCTACGGAAACTATACTGCAAACCCTTTATGGGTACTATACATGCTGGCACCCACTTTTGAGTGCGGGATCAACACACAGAGCGCTTGGCCAATGGCATTCGCACAGGGGCAACTGTTACTGGAACTTTTAATTCTCTTCCTTACCCCCACTTCGCCTAAATCCACGGTGGACTGTCTTCACTATTAGTCCAACGGAGTGTCCCCCTAGGGGCCCAACGGCTAAATGACCAGAGGAACAACACAACACGACACTACCAATACTAACACACACTTACACTTTTGAAATCTCTGGCCTTCGCAGAGTACTGTGACACACAAACAAGGTACTGTACACAACGCGGAGATGGGAGAAACCCCTGGGGCCGTTAGACAATGAACACTTTATAAAAAAAAGTTCTTGTTTATACTCTAGCACTACCACCAGGTCAGTGGAGTTTATCCTCTATTAGTCCACCTTTCTTTCACCCCACAGTCTGACGACCTCCTCCTCTTTTATTCCCTGTGAACTCTCTTTTTTTTTTAATTGTGGTCTCCGCCAGGAAGCTCAGGCGATTGTGGCGGAGGCCGGCCAGAGTATGATGGGCAGCCTGGCTCACCTCCCACTAGCGATGGCGGGCAACGTAGGGTTCCATTAGGGGCCTTACGGCCAAGAAGCCAGAGAAACAACAGAACACAATACTATACGCATACATGCCACACATTTCTGGCATTTACAGAGTCCTGTATACTTCACAAGAGTACAGATGGTGATGTTGTAGACTACAGGTGGCGCCTTACCGTCAACACTATGCCACTTATGTAGATTTAACTGGCGTTTCTGCTTTCACTATGAAAAGAGAGAAAGTTAAAATCAAGGGTAAATTCACCGGGAGAATATAATCGGCATAACTGCACCCCCCCCCCCCCCCCCCCCACTTTTTCAAGATGATTCCAGCAGCAGGTTCTGTTTCTGCAGAGAAAAACTAGTTGAAACCAGTTTTACATTCCTTGGCTGAAATGCAACAAAAGGGATCGTTCTCAATGTCATGAACTTAGTAGAACTATTTTGATAGTAACCTTTAACTGAAATGGAGTTTTGTTGCAATTTTTTTTTTTCTTTCTTGTTAGCAACCATTAACGGAAATTGGTTGCAAATCCTATTTTGTACTGTGCTCCTCTGTTTCTGTATATACAGAAATGGCCAGATTACGATTTTTCTATCCACACCCGGAGGTCCTCTGCTGTTCTGATCAGTCGTTTCCTCGCTTTCCACAGTACCGTAATCACTCGCATACTTCAATGCTGTGCCGTTACAATGAGTAGAGTAAGTTACGGAAGGAAACAGTACATCCGTGCAGTTTTTTTTTTTTTTTTTGTTAACCTCGCTCTTTTCGTTTTCGCCTCTTGTGGTTGATTTTTTAACAAAGCCATCGCCACTTCCGACAGCTCCGTCATTGTTATCTCGTGACGGGAAACGGCTAGGTGAAAAAGGGAAAATTATCCTTCGTCATGATTGCAGACACGCATATCAATCTTACAGTACCTTGTGTGTATGTATTTTGATGACGTGAATGCCCTTGCCTCTCACGGCACCACCTACATGACTTTCGTATTAGAAAACACAAAGGAAAGGAAAACAGAGATTTGTTCTGTAGCACGATGGTAGCGACTGCGTATAACAGTAATTGACTGGACTTCAACGCTGAAGAATTACGCCTATAATCTGCTAAAGGTTATTCACACAGTATTTATGCAAGATAATCGTGTTATCGCAAGTCTATGTAGTATGGTCAAGGCTAGCGTATTCTCCCAGAAAGTGCTATTCAGTTTCTTGCGATAGCAGAGTGTGGTAAGTGGAATGAAATCTTCTGAATTCCATGGAGGAATCCCGCGCCCCCAAAGAAGGTCTGATATTATAGTTATAGTTATACTCGACCTAAAAGTGGGGGAAAACGTAAAAAGCGTAAACTGGTACCGTACTTGTAAAGAAAAGACTAAAAGCTGGACTTTTAATGGTGTCGGTTCAATAAATTGGTTCTATAAATTTTCACTTTATAATCTGGGACAACCACATAAGGATGAGAGTAGTTTCAAAGGTTGAAAGTACAAGAATATTATGTGATTTTGTAATTATACAGGGATTACAACACGTAAGTAAATTTACAATTATGGCTTTACTTAGGAAAGGACATTGTTCTTCAAAGGTTTTGATAGTGAGGGGAAGAAACAATGGAAGTAAAGCATCCGGATCTGAACACAAGAGGATTTCTTCTAAATGTCTGCTAAATTATGACACAATTATAACAAAAGTAGGAGTCTCAATAATCATTCGTGTTCCTGGTCCCCAAGAAAGCATTGCACCGTCCTGAGTTAGGAAATCTTTCATCAAGGACATATCCGGGAAAAATCCAAGAGATAAGGACAACCTTCAGGTACCAAGACTTACTCACTTCAGATATCCGAAGAAAGCTTCAACTAAACAGACAAGTGTGGAATTTGCTGCCGATGTCAGTCACAGAATCCAGACACACTGGGTGTTCGTAAAGCTCTACGCAATTCTAGAACGTTCAAATAATTTAATCCCTGAGAAAAATAGTAATAATAATGTGAAGACTTCAAAAATGCAATTATTAAGTTATCGCGAAGAAATGAATAAAGTCAACCTGAGCTGTACTGTTGATGCTGGTAATGGCTTCCACCATCTCTCATGAAGGGTGATGGATTATCTTTGCAAAGGATATTTTGGATGACCTTTTTCATTGATTAAAGTCTGTCTTCATTTATCCAGCTGTGTTAATAGCCAAAATATCTGTGTATTGTCATCAGAAAGTTATTACGAGTCCAATTCAATGTGGTGCGCGTTTGGAGCGATATCAGAGAAAATTTGACCACCGCGTTTCGCCGATCTCACACCCCCAGACTTTCTCTTCGTGGTGGGAGAAATAGAAAACACTGTTTATAAGGGTAATCCCCACATTTGCAAGAGTTGAAGGAAGCCATTACCAACTTTATCACCCAGTCTGATTTGATTCGTACCTTCGAGAATATGCAAGCGCGTGTGGATGCCTGTTTGTATGCACATAGCCAATTTTGGACACTTTCTGTAGTCCTAACATTGCTATTAGTATTACATTTTACACTGAATTTATTGACATCTGTTATTAACAAAAAACAAAATAGTAGTAGTAGTAATGGCAAATGATGCAAGAAGACAAGTATATATAGCATCGGCCAAAAAAAAAAAAAAAAAAACCTGCACAGTTCACACATCTCTACCCTCCAAGAATTTGCCTAGTTCTTTCTTGAATTTATTCAACCTATCCACTTCCACAACAGATGGAAGCCTGTTTCAACAATCAACCACCCGCTGGCTGAAGGCAAACTCTGCACATCTATCCCGCAACTTCACCCTTCCTCAACTGAATTTATACCCCCTCATGCGTGTAATCTCAGCAATTGGAAAGATGCCGTTAATATTCAGCTTGCTCAATACATTCAAGACTTTAAGCACACCAATCAGATCACCCCACATATGCCTGGTCTCGAGACGCTGCAATTTACAGAACTGAAGCCTTTCTACGTAAGAGTACCATTTTGTTCTCTTCACTAGCTGATTGTTCTTCTCTGCATTCCAGCAGATCTACATCCTTCCTAAAGTGAGGTCTCCGGACCTCTATACAATACTCAAGATGTGGCCTAACCATCATGGCCTTATACAAAGGGATAATCACTTCCTTATCCCTGCTAGCAAAGTTTCTGTATATCATCCATGAGCTACCCTGGTAGCATGACTGCATTGAGAATTTCAGAGAATTTTATCTCTGACTGCACAATTACCCCAGGTCCTTTTCATTCTCCACTACGCTAAGCGTAGTACCGGCACCTCCGTAGCCAAGTGGGCAGGAGCAGCAGTACGTCGCACACGCTTCTTGATTAGACCGGGGTTAGAGCCCGTGCCCACCAAATACGGAGGATGCGGAAAGGTCAGGGAATGACCACCGCATATCCCCGGAGCAATATGGCCTCAGTTGCTAATGCTCCTAAAAACCAAATAACAACAACTTCATCAATATCATTGATAAATATTGAAAACAACAGTGGGCACAGCACTGTACCCAGGGGAACTCCACTAATAACATTAGTCCACGAAGAGCAAGCTACTCTCTATCTTCTTCCACTTAACCAACCATCGATAGCAGTCTTGCCCTTAATGCCACATTGCTCCAGTTTGCACAACAGTATCAAAAGCTTTCTGAAATCCAAGTATATGATGTCAAAATTATTTTTTTGCATCGAGTTACGTGGTCACTGCATGATAGTATCCTATCAGATTGGTTAGATAAAACCGCCCTTAATGATTCCATGCTGTGATTGCAGTATAATTGCATGCCTGTCCAGATGTTCCTGCATTTTTTGTTTAACCAGTGATTCCATTATGGTTTAGGTTTTATAAAATCGTATAACGATGAAAATACCCGTTCTAAAAACGCTCAATCAAATGAAGAATGGTGGATGTGAAGAGAAAGTTTTCCACTTTCAGTGTATTATTTTGTCATCGAATTAGCAACACCAGTAGAAGATGAAATCGAACCGTTGTGGTGTATAAACATGAAATGTATATACAGCAGTCCCGTTAATCCGGGTTACCCC
This sequence comes from Mastigoproctus giganteus, assembly GCF_048544385.1. Lineage (NCBI taxonomy): Eukaryota > Metazoa > Arthropoda > Arachnida > Uropygi > Thelyphonidae > Mastigoproctus > Mastigoproctus giganteus. The sequence goes on along the minus strand of NC_143577.1, from coordinate 211,812,264 downwards.
TTCGTATTTAGTACGATCATGGATTTGCACAGATATTAAAAACGAAAATATGAAATTTTTTCTTTAATAATAATTGTTCCCAAAGTTTTAATAAATAAAATAATGAAATACACTTTATTTCATCACAATTCATATTTCCAGCCGTCCCTTCCCATTTATCTCGGATTATCGAAACAGTACTCTATTATTGGTACCTTTTAAAGTAGCATTAAATCCGATAAAGTCTCGTGGTGTCAGGTGCACACACACACACACACACACAATGTGCTGCCATTTTATTAGGTACACCCCTGCTGTTCACACAAATGGTTTGTCTCAAAACGTTGCAAGTCACATGACAACAATTGTGGGTATAGATGCAGCAGAACAACCTTTCTAGTATCAGTTAAGCGTACAAACCGTAGCACGAATGGGGAAAAGGAGTGATCTAATGGACTTCGAACGTTGCATGACAGTAGGTGCAAGACGTGCTGGACAAAGCATCTCTGAAACGGCAGTTCTCCTGAAATTTTCATGCACCACAGTTTCAAGGGTGTATCGAGAATGGTAAAAGGAACAGAAAACATCCTCTCAACGGCACTCCTGTGGAAGAAAATCGCTTGTTGATGAGAGAGGTCAGAGGAGGATGGCTAGAATTGTGCAAGCAAACAGACGGGCCACAATGTCGCACATCACGTCAGAATATAACCTTGGTGCGCAGAACAAAATATCGCAACGGACCACTAGTCGCACTTTGTCGCGAATGGGCTACAACAGCCGACGGCCACATCGTGTACCTTTGTTATCAATGAAGAACAAGAGAGCACGCCTCATGTGGGCAGAGCAACAGCAGCACTGGACTATAGAAGATTGGAAAACAGTTGCTTGGTCTGACAAGTGGAAGTTCCTGGTGCATCATGTCGATGGACGACTCAGAATTTGGCGAAAACAATATGAATCCATGGACCCGTCACGTCTGACGACTACTGTGCAAGGTGGTGGGGGTAGTGTTATGTTGTGGGGAATGTTTTCCTGGCACACGTTGGGTCCATTGATACCCATAGATTCACGTCTGAATGCCACATCTTTGCTGACCAAGTGCATCCGTTCATGTTGATTTATCTTCAGTCAAATGGTTACTTCCAGCAGGATAATGCGCCGGTGCACAAAGCCTGAATGACTATGGAATGGTTCCAGAAATATGACAATAACTTTTCTTTGCTGCAGTGACCCACTCAGTTCCTCGGATCTCAATCCTATTGAACACCTTTGGGATGAGCTGGAAAGGGCTGTTCGCTGCAGGCCTACAACTCCGTCAAATCTCAAGGAACTGCGTGACACACTCATGTTTGCATGGTACTCCATTCCTGCACAACGTTTTCAGCATCTTGTTCAATCCATGCCTAGACGAATCTGTTTTGAAGGCTAAAGGAGGCTCAACACGCTACTAGGGAGGTGTACCTAATAAAGTGGCAGCACAGTGTGTGTGTATATATATATATATATATATATATATATATATATATATATATATATTTTTTTTTTTTTTTTTTTTTATTATTTATTTATTTATTTTTTTGTTACTTAAGTGATGTACTTACCAAGAGGGATCTCCAGTCATAAAGATGATGGGAGTATTCCGGTGAATTAAATGCATATATTATATTATTACTTTTAGAAAAGGCAAATGATGGATGGTTATAACTTTCTCCAGCTCTTAGCTAATATGGATATTTTGATTGCACAGCCGTCCCAATAGAAAGAGGAACCATTTCAGCATTATGGATATTTGTTTTTAATGGGCTATTACCAAAGTAACTCTCAACTACTTTTTTCCCCCGAGGAAAAGCGAACCCTGAGATTTTATTTTTACACCACACATGTACTTAAATATTGAGCTTCTTTTTTAATAGGACTGCGCTCTAGACTATTTAGGTCTGTCAACCTCTTAAGATCAACGTTCTTCTCTATTAGTGTTACAACGTATCTGATATCCTCATTGCTAATCATCTCACCCCATCAAAAGCTTCAAATGCTTTCCAGACTGACTGAAGCTCTGGTTCCTACTTTTCAAACGTTCTCTTTAATGATTCCTCAAATAAGAACGATTTAAACCTTCTGCAAGTAATTTGTTTTAATCAAGAGGGATAATTAAAAGAAAGTTGTCGTCACTCCAGAGACTATATAGTAAGAATACGAAATGTGATTACCCTTTTCTTTTTTTCTGTACAAATTGGAACCTACAGCTTGCCAAATTCACACTTTGCGCATCGGTGAAGTTTACGCTTATGCTGGAAGGGAGCAGAGGGGGTACACTGCTCTCATTCACTAATCTAGACACTCCCCAATTACACGTTTTTGACGTCTGCAGTTACCTAGAGACCGAAGTAACCCCTCCCCGAAACACATTCCAAAAATATCGCTCTCCGGCCTTGGATTATTTCCGTTTGGCTCCGTGTCCACAGTAGGGTATCCCGAGTTCACACGAAACGGGACCTGGGGAGGGCAGTGACGGTTAGACGCCCAAACTAAAGGAGTACTTATGCTATAATGACCCCCGACCCAGATACGGTAACTATTCTTGTGATCCTTTTCTTGGGGAGAGGCTCGTAACGGGAAGAATACCAAGTAAATTGGAGATCAGGGAACAAGTTTTTATTCCGTGGAGAAAATGGTGAGTACATTTATGCAGATATGGCGGCTGATGTGTCCCACCCTTGACATTTTCACTAACCAGACGATGACGCGACTGAATTTGTGGTTAAGATATTTGCAGGTAGGTAGCGGTACACATTCGGCATGCTTTTGTCACGCTTCGCAGTTCACCTTAATTTCTTGAGAGTTTTGCACATCCTGTCGTGGTATAACCTACTACTACGTTGCAGACGATGATTCCTACCCGAAGCAGTGTGCCGGCACTTTGTTTTCACTTTAGTCTTTTCACTGATTTTGTTGCCACTTTAGTCACACTAGCACTTTCACGAATATGCTGCTTTATGAGTGTATTTGCAACTGCATTGCCCTCGTGGGTAGCACAGTTGGTAGGATCGCTGTCCTACCCACCACCGGGTGGAAAAGACCTGAGTTCGAGTCCCGTCGATGACGTGAGGAATTTTTATGGGCTTTTTCACAACGTGGCTGAGTTAGTCGGCCTCAGGCGAGGGCAACATGGTTTTTCTCTCTGAAACTCGGATTTTTCGTCCAACAAAACAGAAAATCGACCTCAGAACACACGCAATTTACAGACAATATACACGGTGCAATATGGCCTTAGTCGCTAATGCCCCCTAAAACCCAACAACAGCAACTGCGTATTCTTTCTGCAACTACAAACATGAAACGTATTAGAACTGAATAGTACTTGGTACCGTTCATGAATGAAGACAGAAAACAAAAGGGCTGAACTCCAGATTATGGGTACACCTTGTCACTGCGTTGCGGGCATGGCCAAATTCAGGACAGATTCAAGCAAAAGAATTTTTTTTAAACAGACTTTCATTTTGGGCTAACAAAAAAAAAAAAGGTTAGTTTACGCCAGTAATTCGGGACGGATTCAAGCAAAAGAAGCCATTTCCTCCGAAGGTGTACCCATAATCTGGAATATAACCAACAGAAGATACTTGTTGACATTAGAGTTGAATTTTTGTAGGTTGTAACGTTTTACATGCCAGAAGCAACAGAAAAAAAATTTAAGATATGTGTCATATCAAAATTGGACATCTCAAACTAACGCTTCCTTTCTGTGGCTTTCGCTGTTCTAATTAAAAAACGTGCCCCGTTCAGTTTGATATTGTTAGGATTTAAAATATACCGCTTTGTATCTGTAACTCGTGTATTCAGTGTTACGTTTAGCAGGATTAAAAATATTTTGGGGGAAAAACATGCAACCCTCACATGAGGGAAATTAAATAAGACATGGTGGGGGTAGTCCCATAAATGTATTTGCTCTTCTGACAAGAAGCATCTTGCAACTTCGGCCAATGATGGGAACCAAATGTCCGTTTCAGTGATCCAATAATTGTTGAATTTTAATACACAAATCGTCATTAGAAAATACATTATTCAACAACACTACAACTTGCGTCCCATACAACAAGCTTCTCCATTTTCTTACCGAGAACCGAAGAAGTGATTGACTGAAGTCTCAGAATTCATATTTCGGAGCTCAGTAGTGATTCTAGCGTTGAGAACAGCATAATCGGATATGGACAAGACCCTAATCCCAGTGGCTCAGTACATTACAGTATTGTTTGCTGCCTGTTCTTGAATTCTGAATCAGTCAGATGGACTCTGGAAATTGCTGCCTATTTTTGAACGGTTGTACCTCATTTTCTGTACTACAGGCAACCCCCCCCCCCCCGTATAACACGGTACTACTACAACACGGTTAGAAAATTCCTGGAAATCTCGCATAACACGGTATGTGTATTTTGGTGCTGGGGGAAAACCCTGCTATTATGTTAGATGTAATTTTCAGCGGTTCCATTCCTTTTTGTGAATCTCCGCTGTTGACTCACTAGTCGTTATCGCCTTCGTGATATTTTTTTCTATAGCACATTTCTGGAGGTCACTACTATAAAAACAATACTCAGTTTCCGGTTTATTGGGCTTCTTGCAATTGCTATTGTACCGATATCTGGAATTCTGTGGGTTTTCAAGTTATTATGGTGAAATGTGTTTCCCCTTTCATGAAATATTCAATCATAAAAAACATAAATAAATTTTCAGAAACTAATTACAGTATTCCGTATCTCACTTGTGCGTACCGTGATCTTTATTATTTTTACTGTTTTAAATTTTACAAAAAAAAAAAAAAAGTCAGTGAAACAGAAATATCAATTAGTTATTATGTACATATTACAGTAAGTATTAATTAATTAAGTCGTATACGTAAGCGTAAATTTATTTTGCTAACTGGAAAATATTCCGATTTTCACGTATCATTTAACTTTGTTTATTGGTAAGGTAATAAAGTTAAATGTGTGCTTTATTATCTTTAAAGCGGGAGTTTACTGTATTTTGTTGGGAGATCACTGAGTTAAGTTCTGCGCTATTGAACTTGTGCTTGTTTGAGACCGTAAAAAATTGTGACAAGCGTGCAGTTCGCGACGTTTAAAGAGAGCAGAAGGTACACGAAATCTAGATGCTGCAGAGGAGATTGTGTTTAGCAGTTTGTAAGGTAAGACGTTTGTTCAGTTATTACTACTTAAGTTACTACTACTATTATAAAAATATTAAATATTATAATATTAAATAATAAAGTAAATTATAATTAAACTATAATATAAATTATAAATTAAATATAAAAATATTAAACCAAAATATTAAGTTATTACTACTATAAAATTAAGTTTCCGATAGTTATAAAAAAACTTGTCTATTGTTGTTAGCTTTTGGAACGTAATCCCCCTTTTTGTACTGGTTCATAGTCCCGTATAACACGGTTTCGCATTACACGAGATTTTGTAGGAAATAAACTACCGTGTTATACGAGGGTTACCTGTATATTGCAAATCTGTGTCTGTAATATTATATATATATATATATATGACACTGTAAATGTACGTAATATTGTATGTATGACATTGTAAATGTAAATCTGGTGAGGTTGCTAGAACGTACGTACATAAATCATGTGTGCACATCTACACTGTGCTGCCGCTTTATTAGATACACCTACCTAGTAGCGTGTTGAGCCTCCTTTAGCCTTCAAAACAGCCTCAGTTCGTCTAAGCATGGATTGAACGAGATGCTGAAAACGTTGTGCAGGAATGCAGTACCATGCAGACATGAGTGTGTCACGCAGTTCCTTGAGATTCGACGGAGGTGTAGGCCTGCAGCGAACAGCCCTTTCTAGCTTATCCCAAAGATGTTCAATAGGATTGAGATCCGAGGAACTGAGCGGGCCACTGCAGCAAAGAAAAGTCATTGTCATGTTCCTGGAACGATTCCATAGTGATTAGAGCTTTGTGCACCGGCGCATTATCCTGCTGGAAGTAACCATTTGACTGAGGATAAACTGTCAACATGAACGGATGCACTTGGTCAACAACGATGTTTCGGTACGACGTGACATTCAGACGTGAATCTATGGGTATCAATGGACCCAACGTGTGCCAAGAAAACATTCCCCACACCATAACACTGTCCCCACAACCTTGCACAGTAGTAGTCAGACATGACAGGTCCATGAATTCATGTTGTTTTCGCCAAATTCTGAGCCTTCCATCAACATGAAGCACCAGGAACTTCGACTCGTCTGACCAAGCAACTGTTTTCCAATCCTCGATAGTCCAGTGCTGGTGTTGCTGTGCACACAGGAGGCGTGCTCTCTTGTTCTTCATTGATAACCAAGTTACGCGATGCGGCCGTCGGCTGTTGTAGCCCATTCGCGACAAAGTGCGACTAGTGGTCCGTTGCGATATTTTGTTCTGCGCACCAAGGTTGTATTCTGACGTGATGTGCGACATTGTGGCCTGTCTGTTTGCTTGCACAATTCTAGCCATCCTCCTCTGAACTCTCTCATCAACAAGCGATTTTCTTCCACAGGAGTGCCGTTGAGAGGATGTTTTCTGTTCGTTACACCGTTCTCAATACACCCTTGAAACTGTGGTGCGTGATGGTAGTAGGTGCACGATCCAGCAGGTCGTGCACCTACTACCATGCCACGTTCGAAGCCCGTTAATCACTCCTTTTTCCCACTCTTGCTACGGTTTGTATGCTTAACTGACACTAGAAAGGTTGTTCTACTGCATTTATACCCACAACTGTGGTCATGTGACTTGCAACGTTGTGGGACAAACCATTTGTGTGTACAGCAGGGCTGTACCTAATAAATAAAATAAATAAATTTAAATAAATTTTCTGTTTATACTCCGGGACGACCAAACAGTCAGAGGAGTTAACAAGATAAACAGAATACAAGAAACAGCACCGTATTCAGCAGTCACGGGCTTGAACCCCGGTCACTCAAGGCACGTGTACTTATGCACCCGCGCGCCTGACCACTAGGCTACGGCAGCCTATGAAGTGGCAGCACAGTGTATTTGTATATACGATTTGGCCAATGCAGGTTATTTTTCAGAGACTCCTATTTTCTTTATCTTGTTTTCTTACTAACTGACCGTCAGGTGGTAAGCGAAATAGATGCAGTACAATATTTAACTCGTCTACAAGCAGTAATAACAGTGTCGGACCAAGGTATTTCCGCGCCCTGTGCAGAAATGTTTTCGGCGCCCTTTTATTAAGGATATACAAATTTGTATATATATTTCTTTTCTCATTGTACTTCTGTTTTTTGGCGCCCCGGACAAGAGCCTTAACAGCCCAAACAGCGATCATCTCATTCTCAAATCTGGTCCTAGCCACTGAAATCCCAGGAAAGTAGGTGGCAGGACCCGCCAGAGTACTCTAGCTACAGTGGTACACCCGGTCAGCCTCCCCGTGGCATGGTGTGGTAACGTCGGGTCCCACTAGGGGCTCGGCGGCTAATAGACCGGAGGAACAAAGGGCACAACACAATACACAGCACATGACCCCCACACACTTCAAATCTCTGGCCCCGATACAATGTACACCCGCGGAGATGGGAGAAATCCCAGGAGCCGTTAGACACTAACATACCTTAATACGGCACTGAGTAATAATAAAAAATAGTTTTATAAATTGGTGCAGGCCAATTGCGCGTATGTTCTTCATTATTTTTTTCATTTATGTATTCTTTTTGCATCCAAAGGTGTTCAACTGATTTCAGATCTGGGCTCTGGGTTGGAAATGGTACGTTCACAACATTATTCTTGTCAAGGTCGTACTGGGCGAGCTTTGTGAGAGGGTGCGTTGTTATTCTAACACAAATACGATCTCACTCCAAAGATTTACCACAATTGCGGGTAAGGCAGAATTGTTCAGTTGTCACATCGGCAGCTGCATTTATAGTTGCTTCGACGACAACCAGTTGGCCAAGTCCAAACCACGTAAAACAACCTCGTAACATCACAACAACTACTACTACTAAACTACATTGTTGATGTAGTACAGTCTAGGACTCTAGGTGAAAGCGTTCTTTGGGCATACACCACACCCAGGTGCGTCCAGCTGATGCCTGGATTGTGTAGTGTAATTCATCACACCCCATCACGTGAGTTACCTGTAACGTCTGATACTTCCGTTCTCTGCGCCAGAATAGGGGATGACGTGCATTGTCGGTGAGACGGCTTAGAAGCTGTTTCCCGAGAATTGGCTGCATGACCACCATGGTCATCTACCTGGCTCCAAACGTGAACGATCGCGTTACTTTGTATTCCACCTAGTAAACAGACATGCCCGCTATGAGACAATCTGCTATTTTTAATTTCTTTATTCAAAGAAATTAATAGTGTGTTAGTCCAGTTTTTGGAAGACTGTAATCTCTGGTAGAAAGCTAGTAGTATCAATCATGCTCCACTAACAAAGGTCGTCTTGGAGTTGTCCTAACTCTGCATTCCATTTCAGCTTAACGATGTTTGTTACGTTGAAGTCTGTGCTCTCTGCTAGTTATTGTGTTTTGGTATTCTTCAAATCTTGTTTTGTAATATGGAGAACTGTCGTGTTGGAAAGTGTAAGGGTAAATGTGAGAAACAGCATTCATAGTTTCATGATTTGCGACAATTGTACTTAATCCGTCCCCCGAGATCTATGACTCCTTCTTTCCAACTTCACAGTTGGGACAATATACAGTACTCAGGTAGTACAAGTTACTCCTGTCTGTCAGATAGTCTCAGTAGTACTTGTAATCAACTTGTGAATCAATGGAAATCTATCCGATTTCCATTTATTCACAGTCTAGGTTTGGTGTGCCATGCTAAAGAAAGGTGCACTTTTTTTTTTTTTTCCATCAAAGGCTTGGGGGTTATAGCTGTTTCGTGAAAATTCATGCTATGCAGCGGCTCACAGCTAAGCCAGTAAGTGTCATTGAAACACTTACAGTCTTATCTGTGGCCGATCGCAGCTAAACTCAAATTCTCTCTAGGGCTTCATGGCGAGATGAGGTAACTAGCCGCCTCAAGGGGTGTCATGTCGGCTTCTGTTTGTCGGTATTTTATGCCTACCTGGTCGTTTTTCGGGCTTAGTGTCACCTTTGGACTTACATTTTTAGCACGCAGCCAATTTTAACCTTGTGAATGTTTTGATACTGAGCAGCAGCATACACAGACATTGTCCCTCACATGACATCCATATTCTCCCTATGAAAGTGTTAGCTCAGCGTATACATTTGAATTGAATTCCGGATAACCGGTGATCATCTTTATAGGCCAAAATGTTTGCATACTTCATATGCGTACACAACTTCCTACAAGCAGAGGATGTCCTACGAATTTTGGTATGTTAGTGTATATGTACATATCAGTTATATGTACAAATAACAACCAAAATTCAGAACGTTGGTCATGGACAAATTAAACAGATTTTTTAAGGAGCTGTTTTTTTCATGGGTGCATACAAGACTATTTTTTTTTTTCCTTTAAATGTTTGTGGATCATATAAATAACGAAAAACTGGTTTGCTTTTTTATTTCTTTTATACTATATATTTGTATATATTCAGGATATTTCAAAACTATGTGCAAAAAACTTAGATTTATTCTAAGGCCTAAAATAAGAGGGGGAAAAAAAAGGTAATGTAAACATGTGTCCTATTCTGAAGGGCGGAGCTATGGCTGTTTTGTCAAAAATAGTTATGTAGTTTAAAAGTTTAAAAAATAATGAAATGCTAAATAAGAATAAGTAGACGCGTAACTAAAGTGAATAAATATTTTACTGTACCTGTCTGCTTATTATAATTTTATCTTATTTTGGCCTCTGGAATCTGTCCCACAATTTTTTGCACATGCTCTTGAAATACCCTGTATACATTAATTACAACTAATGTAAAATAAATATTAAAAAAAAAAAAACTTACGTAAATTTTAAATACTGATTCAGTGTTTTATGAATTATATAAACATGAAAAAATGGACGATAAAAAAACAAACAAACTATTTCTACATTTTAACTTATATTTTAGTAAAACCATTAGTTTATACTTGTCATTAGGAAGTTGTGGTAAAACTCGTGACTCAAAACTCGCATTAAAACTATCTTTGTACGTTTCATCGAAGCTCAAATCTCGTTTTCTTCAGTATAATCGGCATTATTAGCAGTCCAATGTTAATCTGTAAGCAGTGTAAAGTCTATTAATTATTCGTTTCCTACTGGAAGACTTCAAATAATTTTTTATTACTTTTAGTTCTGAGAAACTTCTTTCAGTTGTTGCTACAGTTACTGCACAGTTAAGGCAATTCTTAAAGTGACAATCTATTTATTTTACTTGTATTTATGATTTCGTAATAAATCTATAAAGAACATTACCTAACCTGGAAAAATATAGCTCAGCGCTGTCCAACCTTTTTGGCTAGCTGGCCGGGTGCCTTTTGTATATTTTTAAGAAGTTGGAGGGTGCCTCAAAAATAAGTATATGCTTATTTTTGTAAGAAGCTGTGAAGAAGTGTGTGCGCGCGCACTTTCACCGTTCTTACTTTTTTGTTTATTTTTGTTTTTAATCATTTAACTTATTCCTTCTTTCTATTTTCTGTATACTAAAAAAATAATCTATTATTCAAAACAATAAAACTAGTTAATTGAAGCTCATTTAATCAGCTTAAATTGAACTTTCATTCGTGGAAAAATTTGTACATAATTTATATGACTAACTGCAGATGATTATAAAACTTCTGAGGTTTCTCGTTTTCCTAACTCGAAATGAATACAAGCAGTGGCCACTTTATTAGGTATACCTATCCTTTCCGTGAAATGGAACATTCCTTCAGTAACAGCACGACGTGTTAGTAATATGCGATTACACTGAGTTGCCACTTTATTAGGCACACCTCGTTTTATGAAATAGAACGCTGCATCAACAACAAAGTGTATGTTTATTAAGAGCCAAAGCAACTCAGGCTATGCGGTGTTGGTGTATTGTATCTGTAATCTATATTCTTTGGTCGCTTTGTTGGACGAAAAACTGGGGTTTTCGGGACAAAATTAAAAAAAATTAAATAAAAAAGCAACCCGCGAGCAAACCAACTAACTCAGCCAGATTGTGGGAAAAAAAAAAAAAAAAAAAACGTCCATAACAATTCCTCGCGTCGCTGACAGAATTAAGACTGACATCGGATGTAAGAAAAATGCATACCATAATAACCGCGGGACTGAGAGGGCAAGTACGCATTGGCGAACAATAGCGGATTGGACGTCGAGTGACCATCGGGCTATTTTGTTTTTTATAGATGTTCTTCCACAGTCTTCAGTTGGGGAGCCTCGACTTCCCGAACTTATTAGGTTCTCACAATAGATTGATCTTCATTTGATGATTCTATTCGTCTTGATTTTCCTGTGTATAAGCGAAATCAATTAGTTGGCAACTGCAGTAGATTTAGTTAGTTTTGTACAAAAATCTATATTATGAGCAGCTTATAAATCTGCTAAAAAGAAAGTTGTCAATTCAAGAACTTGTCTATGGTGGTCAAGAGAACTAACTGTTTTACATAAATCTGTAAACCAAGCTAGGCGTCAATATCAACTTCATCGGAATTGGTCTCTTAGTGAGATGAATCGGCTGCATGAAGTCTACACCACATACAGTTAAAAAATACATACAGGAAGGAAATTGCACATAGGTAGCTTGACACATGGCGTTTATCTGTTCAGGAATCTGAGAATGCTAACCCATGGGGGTTACTCTATAAAATAACTAGTGGTAAACTGCGAACTGGAGAGATTTTTGGAACAGTTACGGAAGGCAATCATTAGACCGTTGATTGGAAAGATTCCATTGAAGTTATATTAAATCAGTTATTGCCAAAGGATGATTCCACACATGACATTCAATTACAATTGGATATTAGATCTGGAAATCGTGAATATGGAACAAATGCGGCTACAGATCTATTTTTTATATGAAGAATTATTGGCAGCCATAAAGAAAGTTAAGATTAATGGACTGGATTTATTGGAAAATGCTTTCATTGTGAGGTTTCACGAGTTGTTTCCAAATGTGCTACTTCTGATGTATAATAAATGTTTAGTTGAAGATGTCTTTCCCAGTGATTGGAAAATGGATTTACTAAAGCTCATCAAGAAACCAGGGAAGCCAGCATTGGACCCTAGATCATACCGCCCAATGACTCTCTTGGCTAACTTGGAAGAAATACTTGAACGGCTTATGGCATTACGAGTCTCTGAACTGTTGCCATCTAAAAACTTGATATCCTCTAGACAGTATGGCTTCACGCCTGGAAAATCTTGTGAAGATGCTTTGGTTGATTTCTTAGCGCACACTGAGAATTCTGAAGCTAAATATGAATTAGCTATATATATATATAGATTTTGAAGAGGCATTTGATTCAGTCTGGTGGGAGGCTGCCCTGTTTCAGTTGCGGCGTGCAGAATGTTCATTTGAGATCTATCGTCTCTTCAAAAGTTATTTCTCTGACAGGTGTGTTATAGTTAAATCTAAATACTTTTATGTTAAAAGACAGGTGGCACGTGGGTGCCCCCAGGGCTCGGTGCCGGGGCCTCTCATCTGGAATTTGGTGTTGTAAGATTGGTTGGAGCGGTCCTATTCGGATTGTAAAATGTTTGCTTTCGCAGACGATCTTACTATAGTGATTGCCGGAAGGTCCAGGGTGATGCTAGAACAGAAAGCTAACAACATATTGAATGATTTATATTCCTGTTCTCAAACTAACAAACTTACTGCTGCATAAGTTCTCGGAAAACTAAAACGATGATTTTTAAAACTAAATTAGATTTAAATCGTCCCCCACAAATAAAGCTACAAGGATGTCAAATACCGTTAGTGGCTGAGATAACATATTTGGGAGTACTTATTAATCACAGATTATTATTCTATTCACACCTGAATTATCTTAGTGAAAAAGTTAGGAAGTTTTCTGGATCTGTTATTAGAATATCAAAATCGGACTGAGGCCTATCATTGAAAACTTTGAAGTTTTCGGGCGGTTTTCCTTCCTATAACCACGCGCAGCAGGAGCCTGGTTTCGGCGTGCTACAATTACACAGTTTCAAGCCAAGTTGAACACTATACAGCGAACAATGTTCCTTACTATCATGAGAGTTTGTAGAACTGTTTCAACCGTTGCTTTACAGGTGCTTGCTGGGTGTGTTCCGTGGGATTTATTCTTGGTGTACAGAGGTCTTTGTTACTATATAGAGACAAATGCCCATTAGTACCTTGAGTATAGAGTTAAATACTGGTATTAAACAAGAAAAGAACCGATGCTTGAATGAAATCTTTAAATTGTAGCGCATAGGTGAGATAATGTTGAGGCTGGACGGGTTACCTGGTGTTTTATACCTGAATTCACATTTTTAAACAGTGGACAGATTACAAAATGGTTTACACCAAGTTTGGAATCCTTGTTTTTAATGATGGTACACAGGTCACTTAATGCTAAGTTGTTTGCCCTGGGATTGTCGGACAATGATATATGTTTTTGTGGCGCGAGAAAGTTGGGACCATATACTTTATGATTGTGCTTTTTACGAAAACTTAAGGATTCAAATTCGAGGAATAATGGAGGATCTGATACCAGGCCAGGAAAGATTATTTTTGGCTGATCAAAAGAATTTTGATCTTTTTCAAGAATTCTCAAAACCAGTGTTCGAACATAGATCTTTAATGCCAATTTTACGTACTTAGTGTTTGGGTTCATTATGGTGGAGTCTTGATCATCAGAGACTGTTGTCGAGGTGTAGTGTTGAGAGTTTGTTTTAGTTTATTTATTATTATTATTTTATTTATTTATTTTTTATTTTATTATTATTATTTTTTTATTTAACTCTGGAGTGAGCTTTTGTTTTGTCTCATCTGAGACCATTATAAAGTTTGTTCAATTAACATAGACACGAGGCGGATTTGAACGACGTTCTAGGTGCCGCCCTTACATATACACACATGTCCACATGATATCGGGTGTGGAATTATAACCGCTGAGCTACGGGGGAAAGGGCAACTTCAGTATATAGCACACGTATTAGTACCTTGCGATGTAAAGGTGGGTAAATACGTATGTGTGCAATTCAGTGCAAGGATGGGGAAGACAAAAGATTTAACTGACTTTGAACGTAGCATGGTAGTCGAGGTGTGCCAGACGCGCCGGTGCGAGTATCTCAGAAGCTGAGATACTCATACTGAGATTAGAGTACTGTATCTCTAATGGGGTTTTAAAGTACTGTTAGGTCTCCGATGTATCAAGATTGGTCAAATAAGCAAATAAAATTCAGCAAATGGCGATCCTGTGGTAGGAAACAGTTCGTTGATGCGAGAGGCCAATGAAGGCTGACAAAACCTTTGACCGTAGCACTTAAAGAAAATAAATAAATAATCTGTGTACTGTATATTCCCGGAAGGCCATATGGTCAGAGGAGTTCACAAGATAGAGAATACAAGAATCAACATCGTATTCTTCAGTCTTGCGGGCTTGAACTGCGGCAACTCAAAGTGCGTGTACTTATGCACCCTCGCGCTTGACCACTCAGTTGCGGAGGTCAGTACAACAGTGGTAACCAAATAGGAACTTCATAATACATAACTCGTCATGCTTTGTCAAGAATAGGATATCGAAGCGACATCGGAACCACGTTCCACCCCTCGGTTACAGTGGACTCAGCCCAACACTAGACAGACCATTACAAAAAGGTTGCCTGGTCTGAGGAATCCAGTTACTGTTTTAAGTTGATGATCCTCACTGAAATTCGTTTTATGCTGATGGAGGATCATAATATGACCAAAACAGCATGAATCCATGGACCCATCCTTCCTGGTGTCAATAATGCAAGCTGGTAATGTAACGGTATGGGGAGTGTCTTCGTGATGTATTTTGGGCCCCTTGATAGCAGTGGAGAAACATTTGGATGCTATAGGTTATTTGGAAATTTTTTCCGATCAGGCTCATCCCCTCATATCTGCAGTATCCATCTGTGAACGGACTCTTCCAACACGATAATGCACAGTGTAATAAGGCCAGAATTAAACTGTTTCCAAGAACATCATAGCGAATCCTGCTTACTGTGGTGACATCCCCCAGTCACCAGATTTCAATCCAATTGAGTAGTTGGGAATGAACTCTTAGGGATAGAGATTTGCACCAACTCTGAAGCAACTAAGTCAATAAGGACTTGGATCCTTGTTGCACGCTTTTGCCACTTTTTTTGAGTCCATGCCTTGACGAATCCAGGTTGTTCTGAGGGGTAAACGGATAGAGGCCTACTCGCTATTAGGTAGGTGTACCTAATAGGTTTAACTCAATGTAATTCGACGTCATCAACATCACAATCATCCTGTAAACAGTTAATTTTGAAATATGTTTCAGACTTCTGTTATAACCAAAAGTGTTTGGGAACGACTTTGGGTTTGTAGGTTAAAGTTCACTTGATGAAACATCAAAAAAGCTAAACTGTATTATTTCAAGGGAGGGGAAAAATCATTCCTGAGTTTGCCTACGACTTGAGAAACTTAATTATAGAAAAGAGGATGTACCAATCAAGGAGCCTGCCTCAGGCACAAGAGTTAAGAAATTTAATAGTGCAAGTTCGTACTATATAGTTAGGAAGGAGAGAGAATCTACTTCTAAATAGCTTCGTCTGCAGAAATATCTCGTCCTAGCTCTAACCGAGACACCAAAAGCCGCGTCCAAGACTAAGCTTTAAGTAGCAGCATATCCACACTTTTATTACCCCCATCTGAGGTGTAATAGGAAACAATGAATGATGTGGCACCACTCACTCTCGACTTTCTGAAAGGGTACATTGGAGAGGTTTGTGTTCTCGATTCCCGTCGATAACTTGAATCTTCAATCGAGGATGTAGTCAGCCGATCTCAGACGGAGGGAGTACGATTTTATTTTTTTCTGTAATAAGCTATTTCTTTTTCAACCCGCACAATATATAAACAAACACTATATAGATATGAATGCTGTCTCTGGCTAGGAGTATAACCCCAACTATATCATATGAACTTACATCATTAAGTCCCTTAATTTCTGAGCCTTCCAATCTTGCGAACTGGGGCAGGAGTTAAGGGATTTAATGTTGTAAGTTCATACCTTCACAACAAAGTCACCTAATTTTTGATAATTAAGAAAATGTGGTTTTATTTGAACAGACTTCAAATGAGGTCTCCTCTCTTCTTTGAAAGGAGGACTAAGAATTGGCAGGTATTCATTGTGTGGTTGAGGAGCAACAGAGAATTTTCAATCGAAACACATCGTGTTACCCAACTTACAAGCAAGTTGTTCCAGAAGTTTGTTAGTAAATCGGTTATTTTAAACTTGGGATACAGTTCCCCATAAGAAATCATGCGAACATTCCTGTAATTCATACGCAATAAATAATTATATGCAATAAATGTAAACTTTATATAAAAACTAAAATAAAAATTCTGCAACTTGTGATTATTCAAGCAAAGAAACTGGTGATCTGTCGTTTATATCGTATCCTCCTTCCTCAGCTGTACGTGTTTGTTTTTCCCCGAACTATGGATCGCTTATTTGACTAAACGAAACTCACAGCAAACAGCAATTTTCTTTTTTTTCAGTTTCGCATATCACTTTAACTCCTCCCCTCTGAACGCACACACAATAGTTCTCCTTCATAAGGAGAACATTTATGCTTCTGTTTCAGTCGTACATTTAGTTAACTTAAAGGTAACGTATGAAAACTTCAAACGTCTTGATAAGATTAAATATGAATGATATAATCAGCTTCTTTGTGGAGACTTGAAGGACGTGTGTATGTTGTTAGGTCAGCAATCAGGTTACACTAAAATGCCATGTTTCATAAGTGAATGCGACTACGAAGCACGAAACACTGGACCAGGAAGCACTGGCCATATCAGGAACAGTCATGTACTGTACTATGCTCAAAAAGTACTGAACTCTAAGCCCTGTTACCTCCACTTCATAACGGATTACGGTAAATGTCAATAATAATAATCCCGATCGTCGTGCCAAAGACCCTAGGGCCTAGCAGCAATAGGTCTCCCAGAGAACACCTACAAGGAACTCCAGAAAGTCGCAATTCTGAACACCTGTAGGACAGTCAGAGAGTTCCTCG
Source organism: Mastigoproctus giganteus (assembly GCF_048544385.1). Taxonomy (NCBI): domain Eukaryota; kingdom Metazoa; phylum Arthropoda; class Arachnida; order Uropygi; family Thelyphonidae; genus Mastigoproctus; species Mastigoproctus giganteus. Next base: position 211,795,135 of record NC_143577.1, on the reverse strand, counting down.
ACCAACAGTAACATCGGAAATAACAACTGCTTTGTGCACTTGGTACTAGTACCGTCACGGTGTGGGAAACCCCTTCCCCATCAGGAAGAAATAATATAATAACAACCATAATAATAATTAATGAAGGCATTATGTGCACGTAATTGCTTCCAGTATCTCTGCAATCAATTTCCAAGTTTATTCGATGAAAAACTCGAAGGCATTTTCGTTTGGTTACAGATAATAAAGTTAACTCCACACGAACAGTTTGAAGAAATTATAACCAGTTTGAGAGAGTCATAGGCCGGCTTCGTGGAAACAAGACAGTTGCAGTTATAAAGGTAAAATATGCTGATAAATTTCAAAAATTGGTATTAGCAAAATAATGAAAAGAAGCAAGTTTATGTAGCATCTGCAAAGGAATAAGGGTAGGGGGAAAGAACCAATATCATCCTCTTTAAATTTAGTGATAGTTAAGTGGTTTCAACATAATTAATTTAATTATTAAACTATATTATAAAATAAAATTAATATATAATATAAGTTCTATGGCATCAGTAATTCGAAAAAGCATTCAATGCAACGTATGATATTAAGTTCAGATCAACTGCAGTCTGTGAAGTTGAATGAGAAAGACTACGGGTTCCCAAAATGTGGGGCATCTCCCCTTTGGGGTGCATTTGTTTTATGGGGAGGGGCGTGTTGTTTTTATGAAGCTTTTTTTTTTTTTTTTTTTTTTTTTAACGAAATATGGACAAACCACGCCACTAATCCAGTTATGAAGCATATTTTATTTCAATATTTGAAATTGATGAACATAAACGCATAACAGTTGTATAAAGCGGTTTTAATAAATTCTACCCTCTTCTGTTCTCTTTCTAATCATTTTATTTCTGTAGATGATTTTGTACGAAACATAGGGTAGGATGTATTTCAGATCGCTCTTAATTGGCTCTGCTTTTTAGAATTTTGCTTGTTCTGGCCATTGAGCATTGAATAACCCCGCGCTTAACTGCAATCCATACAGCATTACAATATAGGTGATAAACAATAGTGCACTAGAATATGGGGTACTGTAGCTGGCGTTCCGATTACACTGTATTTAAAAAAAAATGGGGGAGGGGAGCAAAAATTGTATTTAAAGCTCCTCTGATCCTATTTAATTTACACCCCCCCCCCTTTTTTTAAAAAGATAAGCAGGAAAAGAAATTAAAGTAAATTATATTTGCATTTATTTATACATTATGTAAAAAATAATTTAAAATTATTTAAAAATAATTGCTTTAAAATAATTGCCAATGGTTTCTACTCGTTTTTACGCTACATAATTCTATACCGTATTCATTTCAAACACATTGATTTATTTCAATGTGTTTGAAACTTTTCTATTCAGAAAAGTTTCTTTTTATGATTCAGATCACCTATTCTTTTTGTGATTCAGACCTAGCAGGAGTAAAATAATTGCTTCACTAGCTGTTGGTTTTCGTTGTGTGTATACATCAAACTGTCCCTCTTCATTTTCAGTTCCTGTCTGATTCAGAATAGTATTTAATAATAATTTATTTTTTTATAGTAAAGTTTTTATGCAATGTATCACTATGGTTATTATTAGACGAAAAGAAACAAGGAACCTTTCTTTGCTACGTTCATAATGCTTCATACGAATGGAATCAAGTTTATTATTATTATATATTTTTTTTTATGAAAATCCCAAGCACAAGAGGTGTTAGTATCTGTATTACTTAGTACTGTGCGTGGGAAGGTTGAGAAGACGAAAGAAGAATATTTGTTGACATTAGACTTGAACTTCTGTAGACTGTAATTTTCAGGAAATACGTATGAAGGAGGTTGTTCCAGAAACCGGAAGTTGAAGGAATAAAAGAAGAGCTGGTTCTGTGAGTTTGAAGTTGGACAGTAAAAGGATGTTGACTGGTTGCGGCATGTGTTCGGACTGCTTTGGAAGAGAGAACGGGAATTACAGAAGCCAATTCAGAAGAACAGTGCCAATGGAAGTATCTATAGAAAAGGCATGCAGCAGAATCAGCACTTCTATGAAACAGAGTGGAGGGACTTTGTTAGAGATGGGTCATTAATTAACTAGCTGCTTTCGTTTGAATGGAGTGTAGAAGACAGAGACTTTTTGGGGGCACCTCCTCCAAAACCTCTCTGTGCAAATCTCAAATCTGCCCTACCGGCAGATTTGAGATTTGTACGGATTGAGCAGCTGTTTGGAAGAAAAGTAATGCCGAGAGCGAAAGAGAAAGCGTAAACTCCCACAGTTTTAAATATTAAATAACTCAGTTTCTTTTGAGTGAAATTATGCAGGGAAAAATAAAAGCTGAAAAATTTTTCGTTAATTCAAAATGTTCGGATAATCAGTATTCCATTAACTGGAATTCCTGTAGTGTAAATTTATTTTCATGCTAGCGCAAGGAGTGTGTTCTTCTGGGATAAATGCTAAATAATTACGCAGGTAATAAAACACTGCCCTCGCGGATAGTAGCACAGTGGATATAATCGCACTCCTCACTACACCAGGTTTGGAGAAATTTTTATGGGCCTTTTTCACAGCGTGGCTGAGTTAGTTGGTTTCAAGCAAGGGTAGCATGGTTTTTTTTTACCTCCAAGAAACTCAGGTTTTTCGTCCAGCAAAGAGGCAGATCGATCATAAACACATGCAATTTGCAGACTAATGTATCTGTGGCGCAGTTGACGTCTAAAACAAATAAACAATAAAATACTAAATTATTTAGTATTCATCTATAATTATAAACATAAACTGTACATTTAAGGCATAAAATATATGATATTATACTAGTGTGCTAAAATAATTATTTTATGTCTTGAAAATGTACTTTTTACGGTTATAATTAAGTTGCAACTAATGTTCTTGTTTTTATAATATGCCGCTTTATTATTACATGTATTATTATTTTAATTTTTTTTTAGATCATGGTAAATACCAATCACTCGCGTCTCACACTATTTTGTACCCAGCTTTGCAAATCCTCGAGTCAGCAGCCCTCGGAGGGGGGAAGAGAGTGTTATGTTTTGAAATGTTCAACGAGCTTTCTAAACACGGGTTGTTTGTCTCCAAGAGCAACTGCGCTAACTGCCACAAGTCATGTCTGACTGATGTGAAAAGGCGTCTGGGTGTAGAAATCCTGTTCTACGCCAGCTTTTTCAGTCTGTAAAATATTTATGCCAACGAACAGGTTTTGATCTTGACCGAGCAAAGTTTTTATACTATTTTTACAAATTTTCATATTTTTGTGGCAGTTAAAAGAAAAGCAACCAAAATATGATTTTCTTCTTTCATGGCCTCGTATGAAATGTTTACTGTATTTGACTGACTGGGTCTTGGTGTATAAATTCATATCGCAAATCTGTTACAGAATTACTTAATGCCTCCCCTCCAACCGTTTTCGATCAACTTTTCTCATTATATAAAAAAAAAAAAAAATTACATTTTCTAACGGCAAGAAATTTCATATTTACCAGTTAAAAAAAAAAATATATACAAGATTTTGAAGAAATACGAATAAGAAAACGTAACTGAAAGGTTAAAAAATTCTGACTTAAAAGGAGGTCGTGTTTCTAAGTCGCATTCTTTATTAATTAATGACTCATTCTTTAGTCCTTGTCCTCCTTTCTAATGTGTAAATACCTTAAACAAAATACGAAATGAACGTTTGTTACTCGTCCTCAATTAACATTCTAATATAGGACTTATTTATTTTTAAGATGTAATATTTTAAAACTGGAATCATACGAGTAATTCATGTTTCAACATCCATTTTAACATCTCACAAAAGCTATTCACCAAATTACGTAACACAAGGACGGGAGTAGATAAAATGTTGATATGTATTCGAAGTGGAGAAAGATTGGTCCCACAAATATCATATTAGCATGTTTTTTTATTTAAAAAAAAAATAATAAGCATTTCACCATGTAACCATGAGGGGAAGTGTGTTTTAAGAGTCTAAAAATCACTTTGCAACTAGGGCTAAAATGGAAAATTTAACCTTTATTTTAATATACTTTCCAAATTTTTGGATGTGAAAGATAATTTTCTCTTCAAAACAACTCATAAAAAGCTACGCAGTAAAATTATATAAGTTGTACATAAATAATTCCAAGGGCACCTTAATGGTTCCATTATAATGGTTCCTTTTGCTGATATATATAAAGGGGGGGGGGAAGAGAGAAGAAGCGGTTGTGGACATTGCTAATTTCTTAGGCTAGAAATTCTAGGTGCGAAATATAGTTAGTAGCTTTCTTTATATTTTAAATAGAGACCTTATATAATAAAAAATATATCTTTCTCCATTAGAATTCTTATTATGTTACGGTATTATTATTTCAAAAGATGAGAATTTTTCTTAATTAAGAAAACACGTGTCTATTGCCTGCCAGAACAGGTGGAGGCGCAGGAGATAATTATTTATATGGATAGTAACACTCTCGGTATTGAAACATTCGCTTGAAATGTATTTCAAAGTTAACTAATTCGTTAATATGGTGTCTCCTCCAGCTGTAAATACGAATACATTATGCTGATGATAAATACAGCACTAATAAATAAATGCGACCGGTTGTGCAACCCAGTCACGCCCTATTTATTTACTCGCACTTTTATAATTCGAGACTCATGCGACCACAGGAGCGTTCTATGTTGTCAGCTGACAGGCGCTTCTTTCAAAGTGTTATGTTGCCAATCATTGCCAGTTAACGGTTGGTTTTTGGCTGTTACAGTACAAGTTGTATAACTTAACTCATTGGACGAACATTTTTATTCATAGCAAGCAACAGTCGTTTTCGGAACAGCGAAAACGCACTAATTTATAACTATTTTCAAATATCTAAAAGATATTTCTTGGCAAAATGCCTAAAAGTAGAGAGGGTGTTTGCTGCTTATGCATGAGTAATGTTTTAATTACATCTCATATTGTGAATACCTTCACAAAGAGTTTCCATGGTATTGCACTACCTCGAATAAGTAGCGCTTCACCTATGGAGAAGACTAAGTAATGTTACTTATTCTAGGCGGATACCACCACCCAGACGGCACCGTTTCGAAGCTTACTGGCTTCTCATCGGTGGGTAGGCAGGTACCCTGTTGTTGCAATAGTGACAACCCAGTTATGAAGTATAACTCCACAATATGAGAGATGCCTGATGGTGTGCGTGGTTTAATCTATTTATATCTCATATTGTGAAGGTATTCACAATATGAAATATAATTAAAACGATGCATTAAAACTACCTTGGTATTAGAAATTGTGTGTGTGCATTATCCATGCATAAACTCCTTCATAATCTTAGGCATTTAGCCAAGAAATATCTTTTAGATTAAACCACGCACACCATCCGTAGCCGAGCGGTCATCGCGCGGTTGCATTTGCACACGTGCCTTGAGTGAACGGGGTTCAAGCCGGTGACTGCTAAATACGGTGCTGTTTCTTGTATTCTGTCTATAGTGTGAACTCCTCTGACCGTTTGGTCGTCCCGGAGTATAAACAGAAAATTTATTTATTTATTATTTATCAGGCATCTCTCATATTGCGGAGTTATACTTGATGGGGCCCTCGTTACCGCGAATAGGTAACAGTCTTTCCTCATGGGGAAGCGTTGTCTATTCGGGGGATCTATGAGAGTGAGTGAGTGTGAGGAGTAACTGTCCCTTTCCTCTTTGGACGTCATTTCTTCCTCCTCTACTATCACTTTTCTACACCTTTTTGCTTTCCTAAGTCTAATAGGGATGATAAAAAAAAAAAAAAAATGTTCTGGTTTATACTCCGGCACGACCACCAATTCAGTGGAGTTTACAATAAATCAATCAATACAAATGTTAATCGTATTTGGTAGTCACGGACTTGAACCCCGGTCCGCTCAAAGAGCGCGTGCTACTGGACTCGCGCTCTTGACCAGTCGGCTATGTCAGGCCTATGTGGATACCACCGTTTCTTATCCCATTTTGCAAACGGTGCTGTCTGGGTGGTGGTATCCGCCGAGAATAAGTAACATTAATCTTCTCCATAGGTGAAGTGTTGCTTATTCGAAGTAGTGCAATACCATGGAAACTCGCTGTTCACAATATGAGATATAATTAAAACTACCTTGGGTAGAAATGATGTGTGCATTACCCATGCATAAACCAACTCCTTCATATTTTCAAATAGTCTGTAATAGTTTACATCTAATAACGGTTTCAACTGAGCAATAAAAATTATAAAATACCGCACACAGAGTTGTAATACTGTATATTGAATTAATTAATAAGCGCGTTTGATGTGAGAGACGCGGGGAGGAAAGAATTTTTAAAAGTGTGGTAACACTTTTAAAATTTTTTTATTAAATTTTAAAATTTTATTTATTCTTCAGCTTATACAATTTTCTCACCTCGATTTGTTAACAGGAAGGGAACCGTTATACTGCATCTGGAGCCCAGCTGAATACACGTGAATCGATGAAAAACAAAATATTATGGACATATTTACAACAGAGGTGACTTTGTGAGGTATCGCCGCATCGAGACAGTTTTAGAAATCTCGAAACAGTTCTTCAGTTGTTCTTAACAAGAAACTGCTTCCTGGTTTGCACGAAATGAGATCAGACCGGCTGCGAGCTGCAGTTTGTTTTTCATCACGGTGATACAACCCCTACGGTTAACTTTTTCAACCAGAATTATTTGAGCCCTTTCCCCTTACTTCCTGCTTTCCATATATGTGCTCAAAGTGAAATTTGACTATTTACAGAACTTCAATATCACTAGCGAGACTATAATTTTCCATACAAGTGATCATAAAGATGGCTCCAAGGGAGGCGTTTCCAGCCCAGAGGTGAATGGAAACGTATAAGAAGGTTATTTCATGTATGAAAACACGGGAGGGAGAAAGTTTTTTTTTTTATTTTATTCTCACTGATTTTGCACACAAATAGCAACAGACAATCCTATAATTTCCCCATTCTATAAATTAATTGCAACACGCAAACGTCCCTTAATTCTAAAACTAGCGTATGCGTTGCATGTTACTGCGTTCACCAAAGTTCGAACGTGATAATGTATGTGTTAAATTGATTTCAATTCTGGGATTTTGTTTCAATTTCTGTCATTTATCTAATCGATTTCAGTTCTGCACTATAAGTGCACGCCAGGAATGCTGCAGCCCTTCATTTTACTTAGAGGTTCTTGTAGAGGCATGATCTCAGTTTACTGATTCTGTAAAAATTAGTCTAATTAGTAATTAATTAATCAAAGTGCGAAAGCGTAAGATTTGGCTGAAGTTCCACGAATTTAATTATTCATAATGTGGAAACATGAAGTGTGGTTAGGGTGCGTGTTATTTTTCACTCAAAACGTTTTCTTCACACAGTATACAAATTAAATTACTTTTTTTTTTTTATATATAAGCCTAATAATGCCAAGAAAGTCAAAATGTTTGGAACTATTTTACCAAATCTAGTAGTGTTGAAGCTAAGTGTAACATACGCAATAAAACATTAAAATGTGCTGGAAGTATAACAACAGGATTAACCTTTCACATAAAGAATGTTCACCATATTGATTTGAGTGATGATGACGAAGTGGCAACAAAAAGACAGAAAACTCGACTTCTACAAAACTAAATTTTCAATGAAAGAAGAAGTATCCAAAATGGCTAGTGTTCATGGTTTCAGTTTTAAACATATTGCAAAAAGTGACTTTATAAAAATTGTTTAAAAAAACGAAGGGATGAATACGATAATCCTCCACCAACTTGTCTTAATACAGTCAAAAATATAATTGTTTCATTTTATGAGGAAAAGAAAAAGGAATTAACTGACTTATTCAAAGAGAAAGTGAAAAATGGTCAACGATTTTCCTTCACTCTAGATGAATATACGTCTCTTCAAAATAAAAGATTTATGAACATAAATGTCCATGATGAAAATGAGCATAGGTCTTTGAGAATGATATTAATCAGAGGATCACTAAATAGCGCTAAATGTAAGGAGTTCGTCAATATCAGATTAAAAGAATTCGGACTCTACATCAATCAGCACATCACGGCCTCTACAACCGACGGTGCATCTGTCATGGTCAAATTTGGCCAAGAAATACTCCCAGAACACCAAGAATGTTTGGCGCACAGCATTCGTCTTGCTGTATTGGACGTTCTTTATAAGGAAAATGTCATTGAAGATGAAGTAGATCAAGAGACTTATGAATGTGATGTTCATGAAGACAGCGAAGAAGACAATATTCAGTCATTGACACTTAAAGACGATTATTTTGGTTTGATCAGTATACTTTAAAGAATGAAATTCTCCAAGGATTTGTGAAATCAAAACACGGAAATTAGCTACAATTAATCCTTGATGTCAGAACTCGCTGGAACAGTTTACTTGAAATGTGCGAAGGGTTTTATAAACTGAAATCCAGCATCACACAAGCTTTAGAAATCTGCTGCTTTGAAGAATTTTCTAAAAAAGATTGGACCGCAATCAAGAGTCTATGTGACACTTTAAGGCCAGTTGAAACAGTATTAACTTCTTTGTGTTCTAAAGATGCAAACTTATTGAAAGCAAACAAATCTATGATGCTTCTTCTTAAAAAGTTGTCAACGAAAAATAGTGGAACAGCTCGTCAAGTACATCTTTCTCTCAAGCAACGGTATGAATCAGGAAGAGTTCAAAATACTGTTTCCCTTTTGCGATATCTTCTCCAGTTTCCTTGAAGAAATATGCCACTTCTATATATTTTCGATTGTTTCCTGAACCTCCTACGGATATAAGTAGTGCAGAAGAAACTCCAGATGAGGGCAACGTAAATGATGACGACGAAGAAGAGGAGGATTTCAAAAAATGCCTCTATCATGAGATGAGCAAATTGGAATCAAAAACTTCCGAGTCCTTAAGTAAGTCCTCTATGTTCAATGCAGGCCGTGAATTCGCAATGTACGAAGTAAAGAAAAAAGAGAAGCGAAAATCTAGATCGATTGTACGATGCATTAAGAACCTACAAGCCGTGAAGCAGAACGTACATTTTCTTCAGCGGGAATTTTCATAACGAAGATTCGATGCAGTCTCTCTCCAGCCTCATGCTTTTCAAAATGTTACTTCCTTAATAAGGATAAAAAACTAAAATCTGTTTAAATAATGTTTAATGGCTGTCACAATGTTGAATGAGATCATTAAAATCTGTTCTTATAATTTTGTGTTTTCCTTCTATCAATGAGACAGCTACTTTAATTAGAAAATTTATTGATAATTATCGATAATCCGAATTTTTTTTATCAATCATTTATCGATAAATGATTGAAAAATTGTTTCCTCAATTGCAAAATTGCCACTGCAGGCCCGTGTCAAGCCATCCCAATGCCTGGATGCAAACAGCAAATTACGCCGCTCATTACATAAAAAGAGTATAATAAAACTACATACTCTTTTGTCACCGATGAGAGATGACACCTATAGGTAGCGGCCTCTAGGTTAACGGTGGCTGTAGGTTTCATGATCCTGAAAGCAAAATGCTGAGAGCAAGGATGGTACCATTCTTTTACAAAATATGAACGAATACTCAAAAGGTGGTGGAGTGCATTAAGTGCCAAAGCAACTACGGTTATGAAATAGCGTGTATTCTTCGATCGGTTTATTGCTTACTGAACAAAAAACCCAAGTTTTCAGGTGATAAAAGTCATGCAAACCGGCCAAGACGGACTATGATTCGACCATGTGAAACAAGCTATTCAAATTTTCTCCTGTCGATACGAAATACGAACTGAGGTCTTTTACATACTCAGAAGACTTAAAGCTGTGCTAATATCCCCTCCCTCCGAAATTTTTTAACATTATGCCAATATGAAGTACTGTATTGTCTTTTTTTTTTTTTTTCGAATACTGTATACACACTGCACAGAAATGCGAAATCGGATGGGCGTCTTCACACTGAAAGCGATTCTGCAAGCGATTTGTAATCAGTTGCAGGTGGCAACTGATTACAAATCGACTTGTTTTAACATTGCTACAAAACACAAAAATCTAAACGAAATAGCATATAGTGCAGAATACAAATACATACACTTATGAACAGGATTATCTAGTATTTTTAATGTACAATGTAGACTCACTGGCCAGAAAATTAAAACCCTTTTACAGTTGGCGTCAACAGATAATTAAACGTACGGTATGCAAATATAAGCTGTTACATGGTATGATCAGAAGTTCTTGGTATAAAATACTATAAGGTTTCCCGGGGCTTATTGGTCAATCCGGCCATACGGAAGACAAGTTATATTTCGCATTTTCAGAAAGGTGTTATTGTTGGAGCACGTTTAGCAGGAGCCACAATTGAAAAAACAAAGAAAATCATGGGGTGATTTCCTTTGTTGGAAAGGGTAGTTCGGCTTCGCAGTTCTTCACTGACCACAATACAGTAGCTGACAAATATCTTGATGGAAGAACAGGCAAATCTCGAGCTGGATTCTCTCAGACACCTTAGTAGAAACCATGCCACGCGTGCAGCGCTGAATAAAGGTTTCTAATTTTTTTTTATATCAGTGTAATTTGCTTATTTTTGTTACAATAATTTTTTTATTATTTTTTTTAATATATAAAACATGATAATTGCATCTGCATCACGATTTTTGTGGTGAAAACGAAGACTGGGATCACCTGTTCTATGTTTGCCCGCTCTACGAGGACCTGCGAACGTTGCTCATATCAAAAATACATGCCTTGCCTCGAGGAAATGAATATTTTCTGATAAATGAGGAAGACCAGTACCACGCTTTCTCTGCCTTCGCCCATGATCTCTTCACCAGAAGAAGATCACTGGTACAACGTCCTGGAACTGATGCACATTGATCAACACCATTTTCTCATATACTGAACATCTTCACCTAGATTGTGACCACTTCTAGCTACTGAACTTGACACTCAGGTCGCTTGAATTGTTTCATCCGTGTCTCTCTTGATACGTGATTGTCTTCCCACCCTCTCGAGGGCCCTCTTCTTCTACTTCCGCTTAGGCGGGAGAATTCTCACCCAACCTGCGGAGGATGCCTTCCCTTACATCCTTTCCTTTACCCTCTCCGGTACATCCTGTACTCCCTGTACCCTATTTTTTTTTTTTCACTTGGTCTCTTTCCAGGAAGCTCAGGCGACCTGGAGGAGACTATCAGAGAATTATGGGCAGCCTGGCTACCTCCTAGTGGTTTGTGCATGCGGGCAACGTGTGGTCCCTGCGGCCAAAAGCCAGGACACCCAACAGAACCCAGCAGAATACTTCATTTACAACACAAAAATTTTTTTCTGGCTTTCACAGTGATACTGTTTGTCTCCACAGAGTTCATATGGCGCAGATGTGGGAAACCACGGGAGGCGCCTTTCCCCGCACACTATCACGATTTTTGTATTACGACCCTTAACTGATTTTACCTGAACCAAAAATAAAATTATTATTTTTTTTTTTGTGCAATGTTTTATGAAGAATAATAGCATTGCTAATATTAGGAAATGCTTGAAAAGCTAGAGCAATAAAAATGACATCGCTCTGACTTTTATAAATGGGTTCCGGAAATATCCAGATCTTTTTCAGAGTGCGTTTTGTCTCGATTTTCATACCTGAAAATCTGGTTACCCAACAAAATTTGCTTTTGGAATAATTGGGGGGGGGGGGGTATTCTCCCCCTGGCTCTGCTCTTGTAACTGTGGCACAGGTATAAACTATTTTGGGTTCCATCGTGTGGAAAAGGTTCTGAGTTAATTCCCGTTTTGACGGGTAAAACTTTCATCGGCTTTTTTTCATCTTTGACCTTGTTTATTTAGAATTACGTTATAAACAAATGCACGTGGTTGACAAAATCTCTAGTTTGTCAACAGCTAATCAGTATTGGACAGTAGAACTTCGGCAACTGACCAATGAGATGGTACATCAACCACCTCATTTATTTATTTATTTGACCTATTTATGTCAGCTTAAAAAGTAGACTACTAAAGTCGAACTCAGTAAAAGGCTGCCAGATTGGATAGAAACCTTCAAACATAAGTACGTTAATTAAAACAAAGTACAGTTGGGGAGAAAAAAAAAAAAAACACACACACACACACACACACATACTAATCACCTTACGACAGTGAGGTGTGTTCTTTTTAATTAGCCCATTTGTGATTGGATGACCGATTGCGCTGGATCCGCCCAGGAGAGCGAGCGCGCTAATATGACATTCAAGCAACCCGTTCAGTAGTGCGTGATATTTTTGGGACCGTATTTGTTGTGATATAATATGGCAGTAATTAGTGATACTCTGTATAATTAATATGATTACTAGCTAAAGCGAAAATATGCAACAATCCGTGTTACTGAAAGGGAAAAATTTACAAACGACACCCCAAATTATGCGGCATCAATTATTTTACAAGCAAGTGCAACGGGCCTCATAATGGAAGTTAAATCTGTTTATGAAAAAACGGCTGCAGCATTAGGAGTTGGGAGAGGCACGCTAGCAAAATTATGCATCGCTGAATGGATGACTGAATCCTGGGAGAGAGAAAAAAATCTGTAAAATGTACACGCGGTATGGTTACTCTGTTCGGTAACATTAGTCTTGACATTACAAACATATGCCATCCAGTAAAACTCTTGTTGGGCAGCTGCAAACAATACAGTAGTAGAACTTGACTCCTGAGGTTCCAAAACTGTTGTATTTTGCACTCTTCCTTAAAACATTTCATAAATCCTCCACCCCAGGATGCCCAACATTTTCAGATCCTCTGCATCTGGATTACAATTAGAGTGAACAGACTACAGGGTTACTATTTTCACCCCCTATTTTCACCCACTATTTTCACCATGGACAAATTGGCGTCAGCATAAAGAATATGGAAAACAAACATATACCATTCAATATTTCCATGGACAGAATTAAATAATTATTAAATAAATGAAATTATAAATTTATTAATATAGTTATGGAAGGATGCTACACGGTTGTTTTCCATTAAAGTTATTATTATATTAATACCACTCTTATACCACGTGAAATCAATAATATAGTTTATTAGGCTGTTCACCTACATTACTATACATTAAAGTGAAGTTTCGGGTATCTTACCAATACCCATCATCAGACCATGCCGCTGGGGAAATAGAAAATAGAAAAGGTTACAAATTTTGAATATTCTAGAATATTACAGTTACAATTACCAAATTATTACAATGCTCAAGTATTAAGTTTTGAATTGGCATTACAACAGAAAAAAATATAAATTTATTTCTAACATGAAGTTCTCTGAGCAGTGCACAGAGGCTGCTAGGACAGCTCGTGGTGTTCTGTCAGTGGTATATAGGAATTTTGACAGAAGGAACAAGATGATTATCTCACTGTGCAAGGCAATACATTCTGACTGTTGCATACAGGTGTGGAAGCCTCATTTTAGGAAGGGTGATGCTGTTATAGAGAAGGTACAGAGAAGAGCAACAAGATTAGTCAGGGACACAAAAGGGTACCCCTACCAAGAAAGAATTCAGTTCTGAAAACTGCAACATCTTGAAAGTAGGCATCCCTGAGGAGACCTAATTTAAGTGTTTAAGCCTTAAATGCTGATGTCATCTTAACCCTTGCTCAATTGGCACACATAAAGGGACATAAATTTAAACTGAAAAGGCTGGTTGCAGGATAGACATGTGAAAATTTGTTTGCAGCCAGAGAGTGACTGATCATTGTAATGAACTTCCATCTGGTGTTGTGGAGATAGGTGATATTAATAAATTTCAGAATTAGACAAATTATTAGAGGGGATGGACAGGTGCAGCAAATAGTGGTTTCCGCCCCAGGTGATGATTTATCTGAAAGAAAGGTATACAGCGACTGGACGAGGAAACAAAGGAGGTGGGCCTAGAGATCAACACTGATAAAGCCAAGTACAGTATATGATTTACACCAGAAACAAAGGAATTTGAAGACATCAAGAGTTTTGGGATGGGAGAAGGAAAGGGATTTGAGAGACTAGCAGTTTAAGTACTTGGGTGATAATACTGCAGAGGTAAAAGCTAGAATAGCATTATTAGTGGCATATGATGCAAGCTTATATAGCATCAACCAAAAAAAAAAACCTATTTCCCATTCACCTCTCCATCCATTCCAAAAGTTTATCCAGTTCTTCCTTGAAATTATATAAGCTATCAACTTCCACAATGACAGATGGAAGTTTGTTCCAGCAATCCCATAGGCTGAAGGCAAATTTCCACACATTTATTCTACAACTGACTTTCCTCAGTTTGAATTTATGCCCCCCCCCCCCAGATGCATAATCTGTGCTGGAGGAAGAATCCCACCAGCATCAAGCCTGCTCAAACCATTCAAAGCCTTATACACCTCAATCAGATCACCTCGCAGGTGTCTAGTACTTATTCTAGCAACTCTACATACTTCCTAAAATGAGGCTTCTAGACCTGTACACAGTACTCAAGGTGTGTCCTGACTATTGCTTTATACAAGGGGATAATGAGCTTAGCACACCCAGGGTCCTGAGCTGGATATCATCTTTCTTGGTGACTCTCTCTCTCTCTCTTTCTCTCAGGGTAACTGGGGAATTATTTTTGGCTGGTGCAGCATAAGCACCTTGCTGATGATGATAATAATAATAATAATAATAATAATAATAATAAAATAAAGCCTCTCCAGACCTATATGAAGTACAGGACTGATTACTACCTTACATAAATGGATAATCACCTCCTTATCCCTGCTAGCAGAGTTCCTGTATATCATTGACAAGACACCATGAGCTGCTCTGAAAACTTCATATCTAATGGCACAATTACCTCCAGATCTTTTTCTTCCTCCACTAACCTGAGTGTAATACTGTACAGTTGGTACGTTACTTTGGGTTTACTGCTACCCATATGTAGTACTTTGCATTTGTCAATGTTCAACTTCAGTTGCCACCTCTCAGCCCATCTACCCAACTTTTCTAGATCCTGTTGCAGCCATATACCATTGTTACTGTCATTAACAATCCTCCCAACCTTTGAATCATATGCAAACTTGGATGTTAAACCCATTATACCTTCATCAATATCATTGATAAATATAGAAAACAACAATGGTCCCAACACCGAACTGTGGGAAACTCCAATGACAACATTAGTCCACCAATCAGTGTCCACTGATTACCACTCTGTTTTTTCCCATTCAATCATCCTTTTATTCATAGCAGCAACTTTCCCTTAATGCCATACTGCTCCAATTTGTACAGCAGCCTTCTATGCAACAGTATCAATAGCTTCTTGTCATCAGTTAAAAGTTTACATTGACCATTCACAAAACGATAATAAGACCAGTTAGTTGTTCCGTATGGCACCAAAACATAAGACACCAAAGAAGTGAGATGAGAACATGCTTCAAGTGTGGAAAGGAAAAGTCCTCGGGAAAATGTATGGAGCATTCAGTGAGGACAGATGGAGGGTGATAAGAACAAACAGGGAATTGTACCAGATTTACAAAGACCTAAATCTGGTAACAGAAATAAAGAAAGGAAGACTGAAATGGCTGAGACATTTGGAGAGGCTGGAAGAGAACAGAGCTGCTGTCTGTTATACATGAGTAACTCTGATGGAAGACCACAGAAAGCTCAATGACATAGAAGATCTGAGAAGAATAGGAGTTGTGGCTGGTGAAGGAAGGCAAGAAGCAGAAAAAAGAGAAGGCACTGTTCAGGAACCCAAAGCGGTACAGGGGCTGTAATGCTAGGAGAGTGAGTGAATAATCTGATTTTGTGGATTCCACTATTCCACTTCTTCAGAGGTGAATACAGATAAATTCACAAACACAGGTATGAACCTATATTTTTTATGTTTAATTATATTATTTGTTTAATTCTATTTAATATAAATAAATATTTTATTTATATACACTGGTGTTCAAAAAAAGTGCATCACCTACGAATTTCACATTTCTAACCCTTTTTCGCAATGGTATGTTACATTAATGACTAGCATCACAAATAGAAATATAAACAAAAGATATTTATGGCAAAGCTAAGTAATAATTGATAGGTACAATCAAAATATTCCAAAATCAGCATCTGTTGATAAACACGACAATTATGGCTGAAATGTTATGAGAAGCCCTCAATTTGCTTTAGTTTATCGTTTTAAATGGAAAACAAAATGAAAAGTTCACCAAGTGCAAACTAATATTTAGTTGAACTGCCTCTGGCCGTGATGACAGCAGCACACCGTCGAGGCATTGACAAGATCAATTTCTGAAGACAATCAACTGATAGTTTGTGGTTCCAAACACGAATTATGGCTTCCCAAAGTTCACAAAGGGTCTTTGGTTTCTTTCTGGCAACTGCAGATTCCACATGATGCTGTTTCCTGGCCAGCTAAGAGTTGTAATGGATCGTTCTTCCAACCATTTTTTTACCTGTAACAAATGTAAACACATTACTGTCGAACCTCTAATGCAGAAATGAAGCTAAAGTAACTACAGAATTGCCTGCTTACTTTTTGCCTGACGACAAGGAGCAGAGTCATCCTGAAAGATGCAATTACTTGGCAGGTTGAAATGGTCTCTAATAGTTGGCGGCAATTTGCCTTCCAATATAGCAGGCGCCTCCGTAGCCAGGTGGGTAGGAGCAGCAGTGCATAGCACACGCTTCTTGATTAGACTGGGCTTCGTGCC
Source organism: Mastigoproctus giganteus (assembly GCF_048544385.1). Taxonomy (NCBI): domain Eukaryota; kingdom Metazoa; phylum Arthropoda; class Arachnida; order Uropygi; family Thelyphonidae; genus Mastigoproctus; species Mastigoproctus giganteus. The sequence goes on along the minus strand of NC_143577.1, from coordinate 211,778,480 downwards.
CGTGACCACCAAATACGGAGAATGCAGAAAGGTCAGGGAATGATCACCGCATATCCCCAGAGCAATATGGCCTTAGTTGCTAATGTTCCTAAAAACCAAATAACAAACAAGCAAGCCTTCCAATATAGCCAGGTATCCATTGGCATTTACAGAACATTTTATAAACCACAGGTGACCTACTCCGCTATACGAAATGCACCTCTATATCATTTAGCTGGTAGGGAATTTCACTGTAAACATAATACAGTCTGGATGGTATTCTTCACCATGTCTATGGCGAATCATTTGTCTCCCGTCAGAGCCATGCAGGTTGAATTTCTTCTCATCCGAGAAAATAACTGACCTCCGCTGCTTGGAGGTCCATTTGACATGCTCCTTATACCAAATTAATCAGGCCTTTTTCATTTTTTGTGTGAGGAGGGGCTTCTTCTTAGGACGACGGGCTACAAGTCCATTTTTGAAGAGGCGTCTTCTGACTGTTACTGCATTTGCTATCAGGCCTATATGTTCTTCCCATTCTCCTTTCAGCTCAGACGAAGAAGCTTTATCCTATCAGCAGAACCAGTATTCTTGAGTTTGGAAAGAAATCTACTCATTGTCGACTGATTACAAGACACTCTATAAGCAATATGACAGGAAGAACATCCTTCCTCACGTAAAGCAACAATAGCACTCTTTCTTCATGGCGTAAACTGCACGTAACTCGTCATCCTGACAGAAACAAGGAGTGACTGCAACTCCTGTCGAGCGTGTTTATATAGCTGAAAGTAACAGCTGAGGCAATATTATGTCATCATTTATGTGTGTCAATCTTATGTGATGCAATCTGTAAGAAATATTGCCATATACTTACGTTATTTGGACGACGATTACAATTTTAAGGAGTGATGCGCTTTCTTTGAACACCAATGTAGATTACCACAAAATTAAAAAGATACTGTACACTTTTTATAATGAAATAAATATATAAATTTAAAAAAAAAATAAGTTCAAGTAACTTAAACCCAAATTACGTGGCACCCCTGGAATGTTGTTGTATAATCCTGGTTAAAAACGACTGCCCTAATGGAAAGTATGACTAGTTATAATAGTGGGAGAAAAAAAATGCGCAGAATTAAATCTGTTGCTAGTACACATCAATAAGCTGTTGTTCGTGGAAGAGATTTAATGAAGCATACATTTTTTACCATCTGTACCCCCCACTAGGTATTTTCTATTGCTCTTTACCCTCATTTGTTCTATAGTGACATAAAACTGGTCATCAGCTCATGCAAGCACTGTATAACCCAGTGGTCGTCAACCTGGTCCTTACCACCCACTAGTGGGTGATTAAAACTTTCATGGTGGGCGGTGGGGGTTTTTGTCTGTTGTTACAAATTTTGTTCTTCCTCCATATATCGAATACATTCCTAACAACTTTGCGAGTTTTACTTTTTAAAATGCTTTTGTAATTTACTTTTGAATTCCATCTCTAAACTTTGAATATAGATAATAATTCACTGGACACTTTTTGAAGTATACTCGTGGACGAGGCTAAATTGAGTTACTGCGGCACCGGTAGGCAGTAAGGAAATTTTACCATCAACAAAGATACAAAAGTGGGTGGTAGGAATTAAAAGGTTGATGACCCCTGGTATAACCTAATCATATATAAGTGTAATATTCAAGAGCTCTTTGCACTAAGTTACAAACTTTACTGAATAAGAAATAGCATTAAAAGAAAGAAATTCAAAGTTATAATATAGCTAAAGCTATTTGGCTTCAGAGAAGTAACTTGCTTGTAGAACTATCCAGAAAGATTTAAACTGCAATGATAACGAAAGGGTCTTAATTCTCACAGTAGAACAAGTTTTCCTTTGTAATAAGTTTCCTTAGTATTGCACTACTTTCAAACTGATCGCCTTGCCAAATGTGTGACTATTTCTTTAAAAGACAAGTCTGTTATAACAGTCTGCTCCAGGATTGACTAGAGTCTCATCAGACAGCAGGTGGTCTATAGTGGTAACACTCAGATGGAAAGATAGCTTTAACCATATCACAACTTTGAAGACTCTAATTTTGTGTATTGCATGTCAGCTCACATCGAACAAATTCTTTACAACTTTTGTTGTCTACACATGCTGTACTGACTATCCATTCCCTGATGGACCAATTCGCCCTAAAATAGTCTCATCTTAATGGCCGATTAGCCTTTTGTGGCTTTCTCTTTGAAATAAGTGCGATACTAGGGCATCTGTTGTGAGAATTGTCAATGCATTAGGTCTCAATTATTATTATTATTATTTTTTTTTTTGTGTAAAATGTGCTGCTAGATCTTACTGTAAAGTGTTGATCACCGAGAAAAGGCCAAGGTATATAGGCTGCTGTATAAAGCAGGCAATTCCCGACTATTTTGCAGATGATTTTCCCAAACACCTCTGCATATTGTATTGTGATAGTGATATCATATGTGATGACGCCGACCGGGCTAGCCAGGTGGGTAAAGGGCCTGCCTGGCAACCCAAAAGGTCGCGGTTTCGAATCCCGCCTCGGGCTTGGATCAGAGTAAAATACAAAAACTTTGGGGGGTGCATTATGGCCACAGAAGCCGATGTGCCAACAACTAATCAAAAAAAAAATAATAAAATCGTATGTGATGTCGAAGTTGTAAAAGCAAAAATAGTCTCATGAGATGTATTTTTTATTTGGAAGAATGTTTAAAACGTGTTTTTAAAATATAATAAATAAGAATAAGAAACTGTGCATTTTTTTAGATTGTTATTAATAGAATGTACCATTTGAAGTTGTTAAAAAAAAATCAATCTCTTGTTGATTAGAGTTGCCATATTTCCCCCTTGTAATCCAAGGTACAAAATGGCTTCAATATAACAAATACAAAAAATAAATGTCTACCATTCTGCATTCGAGCCAATGGGAGAAGAGGGTGGTGCAAATGCACAAGTAAATAATTACATAAGTTATTTTGTTGGCCACATAAATAATTACGTGGCCAACAATGGTGGTTAGCTGTGATGATTTTTTTTATATGTGCTCTTGCTAAATAGTTTATACATATGGTTTTAAGGTGTTTATTTTAAATTCTTTTGTGAAACTCGAGTATAGTGTGATAAGATTCATAAGGTTTGACTATTTATAATCATGGGAAGATAATATTTATGCTAAATTTCCAATAATTCTGTTTTGGCCGTTAGAGCATTCTTTGTTGTAACTGTCAATTTCAGATGCCTATGCTTTAGCATAGCACTGGTGTTTGAAGAGCTGCTTTTTAAATTCTACAAGTTATGAATGCAGGGGACTTTAATTAGGCTGAGGAGTTTGTCACATTGATTAGTTGTATCTAATTTTGGGACAAAATATCACCTTATCGGAAAAGATATAGATTTTTAACGACTTGAGTTTTAATTAGTAAAGGCCTACCATATAATAGCATCACCACTGGAGAAAGACATGGAAACCTACTCCGGTATTTTTCACCGGAAAATTTTAGGAACGAGCTCAAGAATCTCAGAAACATCACGGGAAGCCAAGACCACCAAGTTACGATTGACGTATTTCAGTCACGTAATGCAATCCAATTCATTGGAAAAATCGATAATGCTAGGAAAGGTCAGTGGAACAAGGAGAACAGGTTGGCAAAGAACATGCTGCCTTGACACCATCAAGAGCAATACTGGCATGAGCATGAAGGACTTGAAGAAGCTGTTGAAGACCGGATGGCATGGCGGCAGCTCGCCAATGAAGTCTCCGAAAGTCGGCTGCGACTGAACGGATGAAAACAACAAACAGTAATGTTATTATTATACAAATAATAAGAAAACTATATAAATATTTACAAAAAACTTAAAATATTTACGAAATACTAAACTATTTACAATCATATCTCAACTATATCGGAACGATGGGTTCCTTCATCCATCTGACATTAATATACAAAAAACATTACAATGGAACTTGATGTTCCATGATGCTGGGTGTGGTCATGTATTAGACAGTGAAGCATGTGCATGAGGTTGGTGAACGTTAAATGGAAGGAACACAAATGGGTTACTGGGCAGAATCAGACACTTGCTGTTGATCATGTAGAGTGCATATGTGGGATGCATGCCAACATTCATCGCATTGCAAGACAACTGTCCCCATAACATTCACCAACCTCTTGCATATGCTTCACTGTCTAATACATGACCATGCCTGGCATCATTTGATGTTTCATTGTAACATGTTTTGTATATTAATGTCAGTTGATGAAGGGACCCATCGTCCCGATATAGTTTGTATATTTGTAAATAGTTTAATATTTTGTAAATATTTTAAATATTTGTATGGTTTGTAAATATTTTAGTCCTGCTCTTTCAGATGCGACACATCTGGTGAGTACGGGCTTGGCACACCCAGGGTCCCATGCTGGATATCATCATTCATCTCTTTCTTGGTGATTCTCTCTCTCTCTCTCTCTCTCTCTCTCTCTCTCTCTCTCTCTCTGGTAATTCAGAAATTTTTTTTTTTTTTTTTTTTTTTTTTTCTGTTGCAGCATAAGCCTCAGGCTTCCTTGCACCATATGGCTAATAATAATAATATTCCTCATGCATTATGGAATCTGAAGCCAAAGACCTATGTAAACACAGGTAAATAATTACATAGTGATATTTATTTGACCTTGAGAATGACGTGTGGTGGGGGTGGGGTAGCCAGTGGAAGAAGAGGGATGCAGGTCACATGGTACAAGTGAGTGGGGCAATTACGTCACTACAAATGCACAGGTAAATAATTACATAGGTCATTTCCTGATTAGATATCAATCAGTGCATTTCAATATGTGCATCTTTTATGTAGAAAAGATTTGAACTTACTATGTCATACCTCTACATTTTATGTAGAAAAGTGTGTGAGGGTTGGTGAGCAAAGCGAGCAGGGGGCGAAGCCTCATAATATACTATAAATATAGTTATAATATTAATCTAATTTTAATATTAATTAGATTATAAAAATAAAATAATTTTTAAATTATATGGAGTTCAGAGGAGCATCCTGTCCTCGCATGTTTTTTTTGCAGCCAGCAAAAAAATCAGTGTTATAACTGATTTCTAAAAAGCACTTATTACTGGGGTATTGAGAGGCTAAGCCTTCAGTAACAAGCACTGTGAAATTCAAGGGTTTTCTGAGTGATTGCAGAGATATGCAAAGGAACTGTGAGGCCAAATCAGAATTCTTCTGTCAACCTGTTTGTGAAACATCTTCAACCCAGGCTGAGGTAAACCCACATCTGTCAAACAGTATGTACGCAGTGAACTATGGAATGTAGGGTTTGGCCAGTAAGTGCTGTAGAACTTGTGAGATCCTAAATGAGAGTGCATTTTTTGGGTGAAGCATTGTAAACATGTAAAAATTACATTAACAATGTACCTACTTGCACAATGCTCATGAAAGTTTTGTTTTTAATGAATTAACATTGAGACATTTGTATGCAGTATATTTCAATGACAGAAGTCTTAGATCTTGACAGTATTCTTAGAGAACCCCAGGGGCTCATATCTGGTGAGTATGGGCTTGGTAAACCCAGGTGATTCCTTTCTACTTCTGACTCTCTCTCTGTCTGGTGCACTATAGCCATAGATGCCCATGCGCCTAAAAAAATTCTTAAACAAACAAACTCCCTCTGTCTCTCAGGGTAACTTGGGAATTTTTTTTTTTTTTGGCTGGTGCAACATAAGCCTCAGGCTTCCTTGCACCATATGGCTAATAATAATAATAATAATATGAGGTGTGGTTATTAAATAACAAGACTGTTGCATTAAAATAAATATAATGAAATAGTTCATACTTTACAAGTTATCCCTTCAAAATAATTGCCTCAGGCTTGCACACACTGTTCCATACATCTCATCCAAGCACAGAAACATTTCTGGAAGTCATCTTATCTAAGCCCTTTTAACACTTCGGTTGCTGCTTTTTTTTTTTCCTGAATATCTTCAATGGACTGAAAATGGTTCTCTTAAGCACACTTTTTCAGTTTAGGGAAGAGGAAATGTCACAAGGGGGCTAGGTCTGGCAAGCATTGTGCATATTAACACAGGGATTTGATTTTTGGAACTTAATTTTTTCCCACAGCCTTGTCAAAACTTCAATGTAGTAAGTGGTTTGATTGACAGTCTGATTTGGTGGGATGTATTCAGCCGTAATAATTCCTTTAATATCAAAGAAAACAAGAAGCATGGTTTTCATTTTTGATTTTGACATTCTTACTCTTTTTGATCTGGGGGATTGTTTTGTCTGCCATTGCATTGACAGTCTTTTAGTTTCTGGGTTGTACTGGAACAGCCAATATTCATTGCCAGTAATTACAGTACTCAGAAATTCTGGATCTTTGTTTTCTTTCAAAACATCTTATTCTTTTTGATCTTCATTCAAAATTTTTGGCACCATCTTGGCACACACTTCTCTTGCTAAATTTTCAGTTAAAATTTCTCTGTTTCTTTGTCCATATTGAGTTCTGATGCAACCATTCCAATGCTTAAATGACAATCACTTCTAATGTTCTTACCCAGTGAACATTTTCATCAGTTTTCATGGATACCAGACAGCCTAGTCATTCATAGCCTTCCACATTCTCTCTTTCTTCTAAAAATCTTTTTATTCCATTCAAACATGCAAGCTCTTGACATAATATCTTCCCTATAAACTTGACATAATAGCTCATAACTTTCAGTTAGTGTTTTCTTTAGTTTTGTTAAAAATTTGTTGTTCGATTCTTTTGTCTGTCATTTTTCTGGAAACTGCAAAAACACAAATTATAATGAACCTATCTCCCTGCAAAGCAAATGAGTGTGTTGGAATGTGACTTTGCAGAGAACTAGGGAAGGGTTCAAGGTTAACTGCTGTGCCCTTTTTCACAGGTGGAACTTGGTGTGTAGTGCCTGCCTGTGCAGTCTCATTATTTAACAGCCACCCTTGTACAGTCCCCCCTTCCAAGGTCCTAAATGGCCTCTTATCCCTACACCTCTGAATCTGGCAGTCACACTCTATTCTTAAACCACTAATTTTAGACAAAAATTGTAAACAAGGACTAGTGGTGTTTGAGTCAACGATATTGGACTATAAAAGATTGATACTGGTATTTTGGACTGATGAATTCAATTTGCACTCTTTTGTATAGATAGAAAATCTCTTGCAGATACCATAATGGTTAGAGTCAATGCTGATAAGACTCCCTAAAGTGATGATTGCTCAGGGTGTGCCCATGTGCCTGAGTACCATTTAAAGATGATTTAGTACTGTTAGGGGCCAGCACTACTTAAGCTAGCTTATTGTTGGGATACTACTAAGGCTAGTACTGGCTCTGGTTACGACAGTAGTCATAGCCACAGCTTGTGCCACATGGATGTAATCAAGGCCATTAAAGTTCCATCTTGACAGGATTCATATCCTGTGAAGATGGAACTTTTATGGGCAGTTTTCCTACTGCAGCTGAGGTAGGTGAGTTGTTAGATGGCTTTTCTTTTCCTTGCAGAAACTTATTTTTCATTCTTCAAACCATGGTCTGCTAAGTGGTGAAGGAAGAGCATTAAGCATTCCCTCCACCACACACTAAAAATCAACTCAACACCTCAATCAGAAAATACTGATTGAGGTGTTGGCTCAATGCTGATGGAATTCTTCCTATTGCCCAGGCTATGCACAAGAGGAGACATAAATTCAAATTGAGGAAGACTTGTTGCAAAATAAATGTGAAGTTTTCCTTCAGCCAAGGGTGGTTTATTACTGGAACAAACTTCCATCCATTGTTATCAAAGTGGATAATTTGAATAAATTATCCACTTTGATAACAATGGATGATAACAGTGGATGGAAGGAAGAACTGAACAAGCTATTGGATGGAATAAATAGATGAAATGAGTTTTTTTTTTTTTTTTTTTTTGGCTGATGCTGTATAAGCTTGCTTTCTTGCATTGTTTGCTATTACTGACACTACTACTACTACTGCAGCTGAATCAAGTTAAATGTTTATGGTTGTTTTATTAAATTATTAATTTCTATACAGTATTTGTATTAGTAATGTAATACTGTTAATTATAGTATCCTTAGTAACTAATTTTAATTTTTTTTAGTTACCAGAAGGAGGAGAGCTGACTCTTGCAGAGCTTCGTGAGATGGCAGCCCGTCAACAACAACAAATCGAAGCTCAACAGCAACTTTTAGTAGCTAAAGAACAGAGGCTTAAATTTTTAAAACAGCAAGAGGCTCGTCATCATCAAGGAGTAGATATGGCAGAGGCTGAACGGTTACGGCAACTGCGAGAGACAGTTGAGGCACAAGAACTGAAACTTCGCCGCTTGAGGGCACTTAGGGGACAGGTAGATCAACAACGATCAAGCAACAGCAATCTAGGTGAATACTAAAATAAAATTAAGTATAAAGAGAATGTTACTACATAAAATGCTTTATTTTTATTAATTGAAGACATTTCATTAATATGAGAAGAAATAAATACAGGCAATCCTTGACTTGCCTCCGTAGCCAGGTGGGCAGGAGCGGCAGTGCGTGGCACACGCTTCTTGATTAGACCGAGGTTCGAGCCCATGCCCACCAAATATGGAGGATGTGGAAAGGTCAGGATGCAGAATGACCAACACATATCCCTGGGGCAATGCGGCCTTAGTTGCTAATGCTCCTAAAAACCAAATAACAAAAAAAAAACAGTCCCTGACTTGCTTATGTTCTGTAAGTGAACTGCTGCCATGTTATAATTTAAGCAATCCGACTTGCTCATATGACATGTTGATTGTATAATTTTTGCTTTCTTTTCCACATGAAGAAATGCACACAAGTGGCATAGTGGGAAATCAAAGGGCCCTCCTCTTACACAACACTGATTAGCAGGGGAGATGCTCCTGCTGAACTGATCAGTGAGGAACCTTAAGGGAAGAAATGTATATTCTTATCTTTAAGTGGAACCTTGTATATTTTATTTAGGTGAATACTTATACTTTCAGAACATTTTTATGATATTTTTCAAAACCTATTTGGAGCCTCCTCCTGCAGTGGAGAATCTTCTGCTATGCCACTGACATTATCCAGCCAGTCTGCCTCCAATATGCTTGGGTGATAAATTGAGAAATTGGGTTTACTTATTCGCCATTAGGTCCATGTATCCCCCAGGGATGTACATGAAGCCTCACCAGGGGCACATGAAAAATAATGATAATAATAACAGTATGTATATATATCTAAAAATTATATAAAGCAAAATTATATACAGTAAAATCCTATTATAAAGAATATTGTTTTAATGAAAGTAACAAAAATATTTCCAGATCCCAGCTTTCTTAATAATTTGTTAATTCTTTATTAATGTTTTGTTAATTCTTTATTAATGTTTTGTAAATGTCATTTGAGAAAAATAGTTGTAATGAATAATTCAATACAATAAATTATTTTCAGAGTTCCACCTATGCATATGTGAAAATTACGAATGACACTTTACCTATGTTTCGCTTTACTTATCTATGAAAGACCTACATAATTTAAATAAAGAAATAGATGGTTTTTAAAGCGAAGAAAAAAAATTAATTTTAATAGATGTGGCTAAAGAACTCAGCCTCACACCCCCTAAGTTTTCTACATTTTTAAATTATCATGCAAAAATCCAATTTGGTACAGCATATGGCACCTTTTTCTCCCAAACCTAAAAATAAAAAAAAAAATAAAAAATAGAACAAAAAGCAGATGATGTGAGATGATGAATATGCAAGGAGTGAATGCAACAGATTACTGACTTTCACTAGTTACTTTTTTTTTTCTTTTTCTTTTTCTTTTTCTTTTTTTTTTTTATCTGGCAGGAAAGAACACTCAAAGAAAACGGGTTTGCTCATTTTTCAAAATGATAAGTATAAACTACCATTAGAATATAATCTAATTTAACATAATGCAACTCAAACAATGCATATTTTCAGTTGCACTAAATATTTGAATTAATGCAAGAGAGAAAATGTTAGATAATAAAAATAATAATAATTAATAAGTACAAAGTTATAATAAATTTTTACTGTACCATATTTCTGAATGTGTGAGTTTATAAAATTTTATATGCTATAGTAATTATTATGGACTTAGGTGTTACAATACGGTCAGACATGAAATTCTCTGAGCATTGTAAACAGGTTGCAAGGAAGGCCCATGGTGTCCTATCGATGATCTATCGAACTTTTGCAAGTAGAGATAGGGATGTGATAATCCCATTATATAAGGCTTATGTTAGACCACACTTGGAATACTGTGTTCAAGTATGGAGACCGCACCTAAAGAAAGACATCGAGCTTCTTTAAAGGGTGCAAAGACGGGTAACTCGCCTGGTGAGATCGGCAAAAGGGCGTCCTTATGAAGAAAGACTTCGAATATGTGGGTTGCAGAGTTTGGAAACTAGACACCTTAGAGGAGATTTGACTGAGGTGTTTAAGGCTCTGAGAGGCATCAGTAAAATGAATGAGGATGATAATTTCAAGATTATAAATGATGCTAGAACTAGGGGACATAAATTCAAGTTACGGGGGGGAAATGTTTAGATTGGACTGCAGGAAGTTTTATTTTAGCCAGCGAGTTATAAATTACTGGAATAAGTTGCCTTCATGGGTGGTAGAGGCCGACAGTTTGGGGAAATTCAAAGGTCATCTGGATAGTACTTTCCGGTAAGGGAAGCGCATAGGATGATAGGTTTAATTTCCTTTTTTTTATTAATTATTATTATTTATTTTTTTTTTATTTATTTTTTATTTTTTTATTTTATTTATTATATTTTATTTTTTTATTTATTTTTTTTATCATTTATTTTTTTATCATTTTCTTTTTTTATCTTTTTTTTTTTTTTTTTTTTTTGGCTGGTGCAGCATAAGCCATAGGCTTTCTTGCACCATGCGGCCGTTACTAATACTAATCATAAATACAATATGTTTTCAAAAAGATGATATATCAGAACAGATATTTTTACTTTTTTTTTCAGTAATTTTTTTTGTAATTTTATTTATTTATTACTGATTAAAAATATGTTCAGAAATTTCTTTTTTTGATAACTAAAAGCTTTCAGGGGCTACAACTTTCGATAGTATTTATTATTGATTTTAAATTCAATATTTAAGTAAAATAAAATGGAAATTCCCTACTTTTGTATATTAAAAAAGTGTAGTAGAATTATTTGAATAAGTAATGGTACTTTTGAAATAATTCTCAGTGATATACATACAAGTTAGTTCAAATGCATCATACAAAAAGTAGTACACAGCTAATCTCTGAATTAGCAAACTTTTGCAAAGGTGGCATTGTTTAAGTTATATCTCATATTGTGAATACCTTCACAATGAGTTGCCATGATATTGCACTACTTCGAATAAGTAACGCTTCACCAAAGGAGAAGACTGTTACTTATTCTCAGCGGATACCACCACCCAGACGGCACCATTTCAGGACTATTTGGCCCTTCTTTGGTAGATGGGTAGGTACTATAATGATGACAAAACAGTTGTGAAGTATAAATCTACAATATGAGATGCCTGATGGTATATGTATACAGAGTGTCTCAAAAATATTGGTACAAACGTTTAAGGGAGGTAGGTAACATCTAAGGGAATGTGAATCGCATAGGAACCCATAACCGTAAACATCACCGTAAGTCAGTAGACGGTGTTGTTCATCAGTTCGCAAGAGGGAAAATTTCTGGTTTACTCATTCAAGCAGTAGCCGCCACATGAAGAGCATGCATCGATATACAAACTGTGAGCTGGCAGACGTGCACCTAGTGTATGGATTAGCAGAGGGCAATGGACGAGCCGCTCAACGAATTTATGGAGAACGCTTCCCAGACAGACATATACCGAACCACTGTTTGTTTGCATGTGTGCATCAAAATTTGTGCGATTATAGGTCATTTAGAGGTAACAGGAGTAGTGCGGGCAGACCACGTTCGATGCGAACTCCCGCCATGGAAGAAAGTGTGTTGAATGCCATCCAGAATAATCCTACTACCAGCACACGTGCCATTGCCTCTGCCTTAGGAGTGTACAGCGTGTCTAGCACGACGATTCCTTACACCCCTTTCATTTCCAAAGGGTTCAGTTACTGCTCCCCCAAGATCATCCTGCACATGTGGCTTTTGCGCAGTGGTTTCTCCAAGAAAGTGTTCAAGACTTGAATTTTCCAGCTTATGTTTTGTTCACGGATGAGGCTTATTCAATCAGCACAATGCTCATGTGTGGACTCACAACAACCCACACGGTGTGCGCCCCCATGCGGCACAACATCGCTTTGCAATAAATGTGTGGACAGGTATTGTCGGTGACTGCTTAGTCGGCCCATACCTGTTACCATCCCGCATGAACTCCTAGTAGCTTCCAAGATTAATTCCTTGAATTCCTTGATTAATTCCTTTATTTAGAATTCACTGTTTTTAACATCATCACTGGATCCTACTGTATAGAATTTAAAAACTTTTTAAATTCTATACAGTGGGTGACTACAGTGAGACCACTGTAGTCACCTTTACAAAAACAAAATCCCTTCCCTTTACCCTTGATGGTAGTTATATATTTGAGTTATATTTGAGGTAGTTATATATATTCCCTTTACCCTTGATGGTAGTTAGATACTTTGATCACTGTCACCTAGTGGTTCTTTTATCTGCAAATTCTTAATGCATGAATAATCACTGCTCTTCTCCTAGTGCAATAAAATTTAGTATTTCAACAATTTTGTTTTTTATTTTGTAGTACAGCACTTTTTTTTTTTTTCATAATATTCTAGCAACTTCAGCAACTATGTATATTTGTTTTGAGTTTAATGCACTTTCGGATTTAGCAGACAATCATTATTCCCATATAGTTCAATAAAGTGCAGTTTCACTGTAATAATAAAAATTAATTTATTTCTATAAAGAATTAATAAAAGCCCATAGGTGCATAAACTAATCCAGTTCATTGCTAATAATATAGTAAGCTCCAATTATGACAATCCTGCTTTAAATACTCTTTTTCTTTTGGTTTCACATTAAATCCTATGAAGTGCCATGCATTTTTTAACATAAGAGCAGTGCTCCCATTTAATATATTTCCCCACATATTTTTTTTAGGGCCTCAACAAATAAAGTTCTAAGAAAGAATACTCAGATATAATTCCATCTCTTAATTTTTGATTTTGGGAAAGGGATGATAAAAATTAAATTATAAAATTATTGATGGTGCAGTTTGTTTACTTCGTAGAAATGATTTTCAATGAAAATAACACTGGTTTATTTTATATTTAACTCAATGCTTTTGGAACAGAACCAGGGTATATAGGAAAAGGACCAGGGTATGTCTGCCAGAGGCAAAGGTTGATGACTTTGTAGAGCAGATATCATCTTTTAAGGGCACAAAAGGTGTTATTGTTATACATGTTAGCACTAATGATATTAAGAGTAAGAGACTAGCGGAATTACTTAACAAGTACAGGTCAATGTTGTAAAAAAAAGCAATGAGTTAGGGTTAAATTTGAAAGTGTCTACAATTCTGCCCGCACATGATACGAGCGAGTATATGATGACAGCCTTGTCAATCAATTCAACCCTGGAGAGATTGTGCAAGGCTCAAGGGATAGAATTTTTTTCAGACTGGTCTGTACTTGTTAACAGAAGAGACTGCTTCTACAGGGATGGGATACACTTAAATAAAAAGGGTGCAAAAATATTTGCTGATGCTATTGAGGCAGTGTTAGGTGGGTCGGAAAACTGCTAGCTTGGAGGAATACACAGACTAATAGATTATCAGTAGCCGCTGGCAGAGATGAAAGTGGTTGCACTGCTTCTATTGGAATGAAAAGCAGCCTGGAAAACAAGGTGCGGAGGATTTCAGAGACTGCTGGGAGTCATCACGGAAAAAGTAAAAAAATGGGCTGTGTTAGGGTAGCTAAGAATAAGAACAGGTGTATGTATATTGGGGTACACCAATGCTAGGAGTTTGGTAAATAAATTTGATGAATTTGAGGTGTTGGTCAGAACATCAAGGCCAGATATTGTTGGAATATCACAGACATGGTGTCACACAGATATAAGGAATGCAGAATTGGAATTTGGGGAGTACAATATGTACAGGAAGGATAGACAGGATAGGAAGGGAGGAGGAGTTATACTATTAGTTAAGAAACACATAAAATCTAAGGAAGTGCAGCCAGTTGACATGGATGGATGGTGCAGTGTCAAGTCAGTTTGGTGTGACATAAGCACTGGGAAAGAAAAATTGAGAGTAGGAGTGTGTTATAGGCCAAATGACTCTGGTAAGTATAATGAACAACTGAACAGAGAAATAGAGTGGGCCAGTAAATCAGATTGTCTTATAATGGGGGATTTTAATTTCTCAGATATTGACTGGAACTTGTGGGTTGATCACCCACACACCAGAAAGGCTTTTGTCGATTTATTGGATGATTGTTTTCTACAGCAACATGTTCGGGAAGTAACTAGAGGGAGTAACACTCTTGATTTGATTATCAGTAGTGATTCTTCATGCATTAAGAATGTGCAGATAAAGGAACCACTAGGTGGCAGTGATCAGTGTGCTGATGGGGAATTTATTCAAAGATTTAACTACTATCAGGGATAAAGGGAAGGGTTTTGTTTTTGTAAATGTGACTACAGTGGTCTGAGACACTGTAGACCAACTGATGTGTCTCAGTGGTCTGAGACACATCAGTTGGTCCCACTGTATAGAATTTTTAAATTCTATACAGTGGGACCAACTGATGATGTTACCAACAGCAAATTCTAAATGGGAAGCATTCAAAGAATTAATCTTGGAAGCTACTAGGCTTTTCTATCAACTAAGAAATACTGTTCAAGGTTTAGACCTAAATGGATGTCAGATGAATTAATGAAACATGTGGCAGAGAAGAAAAATGCATGGGATACACATAAATTAACAGGTGACACAGAAGCCTGTGGTAGACATAAGCTGGTCTGTAATCAAGTCACAAAAAAGGTTAGACAGGCAAAAGCATATTACGAGAAATCTTTGGCAAAGGATACAAAGAAAAACAGCAAAGAGTTCTTTACTTATGTAAACTCTAGAAGGAAAGGAATGAATCAGATTGGTCCACTTAATATCAATGGTTGAACTGTTGATGATCCTGCTCAGGTAGCTAACAAACTGAATGAGTTTTTTAAAGCTACATTTACAGATGAAGAGTTATTCAGGAAGGGGAATGCCAGAAGTGTATTAAACTCTGGCAGTAAGCTAGATAATCTTGTTATAACTGAGAGTAAAGTGGAGGAGAAATTGTTGAAGATAAACATAAGAAAGGCACCTGGGGTGGATGGAATCTATCCAGTTATATTAAAGGAGGTAGCAAAGGAAGTAAGCAAACTCTTAGCTATAATTATGAGAGTTTCCTTGGACTCTCATAATTATAGATGTACAAATGTGACCAGAATTCACAAAGGAGGATTAAAGGGTGATACAAGTAATTACAGACCTGTTAGTTTAACTTCTGTTCCGGGAAAATTAATGGAGGCACTGATTAAAGAAGCAGTGCAGGATCATGTAGACAAGACTTCAGTTATAGTTCAGACACAGCATGGGTTTGTTAAGGGGAAATCTTGTCTAACCAATATGATTGGATACTATGATGTGGTCACAAAGGAACTGGATGCAAAGAATAATTTTGCTGTCATATACTTGGATCTTGTTAAGGCTTTTGATTCTGTTGCACATGGAAGACTGCTGCACAAATTGGAGCAGTGTGGCATTGGAGACAAATTGCGCTATGGATAAAGGGATAGTTGAGTGGGAGAAGACAGAGAGTGGTAATCAATGGTCACTGCTCTTTGTGAACTAATGTTATTAGTGGAGTCCCTCAGGGTTCAGTGTTGGGTCCATTATTGTCTGTATTTATTAATAATGGAATATCAGGCGTAATGTCTAAGTTTACAGATGACATGGAGGTTGGCAGGGTTGTTAATGACAGTATGCTACTGCAACAGGATCTAGAAAAGGTGAACAGATGGGCTGAGAGGTGGCAACTGAAG
This sequence comes from Mastigoproctus giganteus, assembly GCF_048544385.1. Taxonomy (NCBI): domain Eukaryota; kingdom Metazoa; phylum Arthropoda; class Arachnida; order Uropygi; family Thelyphonidae; genus Mastigoproctus; species Mastigoproctus giganteus. The sequence goes on along the minus strand of NC_143577.1, from coordinate 211,762,441 downwards.
TTTAACATTGATAAATGTAAAGTACTGCGTATGAGTAGCAGTAGCCCCAGAGTAACATGTCAACTGTGTGGTATTACACACAGGGTGGTAGAGAATGAAAAGGACCTTGGGGATAATTGTTGTCAGATATGAAGTTTTCTGAGCAGTGCAGACAGTCTGCAAGAGTAGCTCATGGTGTCTTGTCAATGATATACAGGAATTTTTTTAGCATGGATAAGGATGTGATTATCCTCTTGTATAAGGCAATGGTCAGGCCACACCTTGAGTACTGTATACAGGTCTGGAGGCCTCCTTTTAAGAAAGATGTAGAGCTGTTGGAACGAGTACAGAGAAGGGCAACAAGATTGGTGACTGGAACAAAGGGTTGCTCTTATAAAGAAAGGCTTAGATTTGCAAATTACAGTGTCTGTAGACTAGGCACCTGCGAGGTGATCTGATTAAAGTGTATAAGGCCTTGAATGGTTTGAGCATACTCAATGCTGATGGGATTCTTCTTCTTGCCCAGATTAATCGCCCAAGGGGACATGAATTCAAATTGAAGGAACACAGTTGTAGAATAGATGTGCGGAAATTTGCCTTTAGCCAGCGGGTAGTTGACTGCTGGAACAAACTTCCATGTGATGTTGTAGAAGTTGACAGCTTAAATCAATTCAAGGCAGAACTAGACAAACATATGGAGTGAATGGACAGGTGCAATGGGAAGGTTTTTTCTTGGTTGATGCTGTATAAGCTTGCTTTCTTGCATCATATACTTCTGCTAATGCTAAGATAAAAATGGTACTCTTTATTAAATTTTAACTTTGGTGTGCGCTCTCTCTCTCTCTCTCTCTCTCTCATTAATGAGAGCCTTATTATTATGTTAATACTGCAGTTATTAATCAGTCCAAACTAGAGTTTGAACAGGCTAAGAGTAGAAAACTTGCTTCTTGCCCTAATGGTAGCCGAGCATTCTGGTCTCTTGCCAAAGCTATTGGCTGCAACTTTTGCCCATCTCTGCTGCCACCTCTGTCCAAACCAGATGGTTTTGTTTTCACTTCAGCCAAGGATAAAGCTGACCTGCTAGCATCCCATTTTTCTTCCAGCTCATGTATTAATGATCTTGGTAAAACACCTCCCACCATTCCCAACACGCTCCATTCAATGCCTCCTGTGGTCTTCCGTCAAAAGGATATCAGAAGGATTTTGATGAATCTTGATGCTAAGAAAGCTCCAGGTCCTGATGGTATTTCTCCACTTGTTCTCAAAACCTGTGCTCCTGAACTTACTCCTATTCTTTGCCGCCTTTTTTCACTTTCTTATTCCAAAGATGTTTTTCCTTCTGTTTGGAAATTTGCTCATATCCAGCCAGTTCCTAAAAAGGGTGACAAATCCCTCCCATCCAATTATCGTCCCATTGCAATTACTTCTACTCTTTCTAAAGTAATGGAGAAATCAATTAACCGCCAACTCTTAAACTACCTATAAACCTTCCGTCTGATCAACGATCGCCAGTATGGATTCCGTCAGTGTCGACCCACTGGTGATATTCTGGCTTATGTTACCCATTTATGGACTAATTCAATGGAAAGGTTCGGTGAAACACAGGTAGTTGCTCTTGACATCTCAAAGGCTTTTGATCGTGTTTGGCATAAAGGTCTTCTAAACAAGCTTCCATCTTATGGTTTGCCAACTGTGTTTAGTAATTGGTTATCCAGATTTCTCTCTGATCGCTCACTGAGGGTGATGGTAGATGGCTCTCTGTCTTCTAACTTCTCCACTAATGCCGGTGTCCCCCAAGGTTCAGTTCTTTCCCCCACTCTTTTCCTCTTGTATATTAATGACCTTCTTCCGTTAACTGGAAATCCTATCCATAGTTTTGCCGATGATAGCACATTGCATTCCACTTTCCATTTTGAGAAACCTTTCCTGCTCAATCAGCTTCAACTTTAAGAAAATATGCTACCAATTCCTTAAATGCCAATCTTCAGATAATTCCCCAGTGGGGCAAAGACAACTTAGTTGATTTCAACCTTTCTAAAACTCAGTCTTGTCTTATATCTCGCATAAAGGATTCTTCTGCTCCTATGCTTATCTTTAGTGACACTCCGATTTCTAGGCAAAATGATATATCTCTTTTGGGGATTACCTTGACTTCTAATTTCTCTTGGCACAAGCACATTACAAACATTGCTTCCTCTGCATCTAAAAAACTTGGTTTTCTCTTTCGCTCTCGGCGTTGCTTTTCTTCCAAACAGCTGCTCACTCTGTATAAATCGCAAATCTGCCCTGCCATGGAATATTGTTCCCACAACTGGGGTGGTGCCCCCAAAACTTCTCTCAAGCTTCTTGATTCCATTCAGAAGAGGGCAGTTAGGTTAATTATTGATTCATCTCTAACAGAGTCTCTCCACTCGCTTTCTCATAGACGTACTGTTTCTGCTGCATGCCTCTTCTACAGATACTTCCATGGGCACTGTTCTTCTGAATTGGCTTCTATAATTCCTGCTCTCCCTTTCAAAACAGTCCGAACACGTGCCGCCACCAGCCAACATCCATTTACTGTCCAACTTCAAACCCACAGAACCAACTTTTCATCTTCCTCATTTATTCATTCAACTGCCGTTTTCTGGAACAACCTTCATATGTATTTCCTGAAAATTACAATCTACAGAAGTTCAAGTCCAATGTCAACAAATAACTTCTTTCGTCTTCTCAACCTCCAACCCAAGCACGGTACTAAGTACTATAGGTTCTAATACACTGACAGTGGTAGAGAATGAAAGGGACTTGGGGGTGATTGTGCAGGCAGATATGAAGTTCTCTGAGCAGTGCAGACGGGCTGCAAGAGTAGCTCATGGAGTATTGTCAATGATATACAGGAATTTTTCCAGCAGGGATAAGGAGGTGATTATTCCATTGTATAAGGCAATGGTCAGGCCACACCTAGAGTACTGTATACAGGTCTGGAGGCCTCATTTCAAGAAGGATGTAGAGCTGCTGGAACGAGTACAGAGAAGGGCAACAAGATTAGTGAATGGAACAAAGGGGTGCTCTTACGAGGAAAGGCTTAAGTTTTGCAAATTACAGTGTCTGGAGACTAGGCACCAGCGAGGTGATCTGATAGAGGTGTATAAAGCCTTGAATGGTTTAAGCATGCTCAATGCTGATGGGATTCTTCCTCTAGCTCAGAAAAATCACCTGAGAGGGCATAAATTCAAATTGAGGAAAGACAGATGTAGGATAGACGTGCGGAAATTTGCCTTTAGCCAGCGGGTGGTTGGTTGGTGGAACAGACTGCCATCCCTTGTGGTGGAGGTTGATAGCCTAAATAAGTTTAAGGCTCAGCTGGACAGGTATTTTGAACGAACAGAGGGGTGAAGTGGAAGTGGGTTTTTTTTTTTTTTTTTTGGCTGATGCTGCATAAGCTTGCTTTCTTGCATCAAATGCCTCTACTAATGCTAATGCTAAATGCTAATGCTAATGCTAATGCTAATACCTCTCGTGTTTGGGGTTCACATGAAAAAAAAAAAAAAAAAAAAAATTTCAGGATTATTTATTCTTTTCATTATTTGTTTTTATTTATTTATTTATATATATATGTGTATTTTTTTTTTTTTTTTTTTTTTTTAGGTGCTGAATTAGAATCAATAAGAGCCTTATTTAATGAAAAAGAGAAAGAATTATCTCTTGCAGTAGCAAAGGTTGAAGAATTAACTAGGCAGCTGGAAGAATTGAGAAGAAGTAATGGGTTAAGAAATTATGTTAATTCCGCTTCTGTGGCAGCTGCTGAGCTGGAAAAATTACGGAGAGAATTAGTAGTAAGTTTATTTTGTTTGCTGTAGATGTAATTCTTGCAACTGTCGAACATATTACTAATCCATTTGAATAATCCTAATGCCATGATATCCATTGCTGGGTATTACAGTATTATCGAGACTAAACATTGTTTATCCTTTTAGATTCTTTTCTTTTTTTGCTTTTCACTTTTTTCCATTCAAGAATGGATTATTAATGTATTGGCAGCTACAGAAAAAAATATGTAAATATCTCCACAAATTTGTTACTGAATTCCAGTTGTCAAATGTAGTAGTTTGGTATTCAGAGGTGTGGTAATGTGATCAGTTCCTTTTAAGTTTAGTGATCAGACAAAGCTTTCTCAAAAATTAAATCAAATTCTCAGTTTAACAAGTTTGTTGGAATTTAAGCAAGGAACATCACACATACATACTGAGTTTGCCTCTTCAAAATTTAACTTCAAATTGGGCTGGGTAGCATGTTTTCTCTTTTAAATTAAGTTCAAGGCATTTTGTTGTTAAACGTCTCAAAGTTTTGAATATATTAAGGTGTTTATTGCCAGTTACAAGTTGAAGGGCATTCATAATGTAAATTATGTCTTATATTTGTGTTATATCACTACTAGCATACAAGTTAAGATGTTTACAGAGTTGCCGTTTATCTAAAACAGAGATTTTGTACAACTGTAGATAAAACTGATATGTTAGTTTGGTTTGTTCGAATTGAGGCAGCTTAAATGGAATAGTTGGTTGCTTGCTGATCATAGTTGATTTGTCTGGTGGCCTTTTACTTACACATGTTAACAATAAGAAAAGGGGAAACATGGACAACAAAATATGGAGAAGTATTCAATTTAAATGTCAGGATACATAGCTCTCCCTCTATGAATGTTAGCCTCTGCATATCAAGTGAAACTGTCAATGGCTTATCAAGATGAATTTGTAGCCATTTTGTTGGTATTTAGTCCTAGTTCATCTATTGACAATTTGTAAAAAAGCTTTTGTTTAGTAACAAGATTTGTTTTGGCTTGAGGTTTATAACTTCAGCTTTCTAAACAATTTTTACATTCATTTACCACATATAAAAATTACATATATGTAATTTCTATATGTTTATATAAAGATTACCAGACATAGTGGGATATTTGAAGAATTATCCAAGTTAAATTATTAGATTTCAATAAATATTATAAGATTAAAGTTGGAAATGCATTTTCCAATATAGAAACTCAAGGGGGGTATTATTATTGGTAGCATTGAAATAACAAATAACCAGATCACAGATTCACAGAATTCTGCTGGAAAGGTGAAGTACTCTAAATTTAATCAAGCATTTTACACAAATTATTTATTTAATTTACCTGTCAGATAAAAAAGGTGAATTTTAATATTCAGTGATTAATTGAATCAATAGAAGATCTGAGGATTTATATAGTAGATATGGGGCAATGTTGAGAAAAAGTATAGAGTTAGGATTGATGTATTGGTGAAGTCATCAAAGTCAACACTATAGGGATATTGGAAACATGGTGCCACTGACACATAAGAGTTGCAGAATTTGATTATATTGAGTGCAATGTGGGCAGGAGGGGGGGTTGATTATGATCTTGGTCAAGAAGCACATATAGAATCTAAGGCAGTGCATCCAGTTGATGCAGGTGGCTAGTGCAATATTAAATCAGTTTGGTGTGGTGAAAACAAAAAGAGAGTAGGAGAATGTTGTAGGCCAACTACTAACATCAGCTACTGCTAATGTTGGTCAACAACATTCCCCACAGTAGCAGAGCTTTTCTGGATGCACTGAATGCCTGCTTTCTATACCAGCATGTTATAGGTACAACAAGAGTATGCAATACTCTTGATCTGATTATCAATGGTGACCTTTCATTCATTAAGAATCTCCAAAAATAAAGGAACTATTAGGTGGTAGTGATCATAAAATATTGATGTGGGTTTAAATATATAATGACTGTCAAGGGTAAATAAAGGGAAGGGATATTTCTCTTATAAAGGTGACTACAGTGGCTTTAGACAGCTTTTAAATTCTTTTCAGTGGGATAAGTGATAACATTACCAAATGAAAATTCTAAATGGGAAATATTCAGGGAAGTAATCATAGAAACTACTAAGCTTTTTATGCTAACTGAGAGATACTGTTCGAGGTTTAGACCTAAAGGGTATCAAGTGAACTGATGAGACTAGTAGCAGAGATCAAAAATTCATGGAATGATTATAAATTATCAGGGAAGACTGATAATCTACAAGTAAGCACAAAATGATCTTAAATCAAATCACTAAGGGGGTTAGGCAAGATAAGGCAGATTATGAGAAGTTCTTGACTAAGAAGGCAAAGAATTTTTTGCTTATGCTAACACTAATTGGAAAGGGTTAAACCACATTGACCCACTAGATATAAATGGATAACTACCAGTGTTCCTCTTCAGACTTTTGACAAATTGAATAAATAATTTGCATCTGCACTCATGCATGAAGTTTTCAGGGATGGAAATACCAGAAGTATATCAAGTTGTAACTGGGAGCTAAATGATTTTGTGATAATTGAGAAGAAATAAAAGAGAAATTATTTTAAGCTAAAAGTAAATAAAGCATTGGGATGATGGAATCTATCCAATAATAGTAACAGAAACAGCAAACGAGGTTTTTTGTTTATTGTCGTAGGGTTTTAGGGGGCTGTAGTGGAGGGTATATGCCATATACCTTCTGGATTTTTTTAGGTGAATAGTGTATACTTTCTGGTTTTTGAATGACTTGAAGAAACAAGTATTATTAAAATATTTACTGAAATTAAAAAATAAATTTATTAGAATTTAATTTTAGACAGTACTTATAGTTTTATTATTTTTAATATATATATGCCATATATTTAAGTGAGTAAATATGCTGTATATATATATACACACACACAGGTTACACCATATACCCTCTGGAATTCGATTAATAAGCCTGATATGAAAGATATACTCTGCTTTTTGTAACATTCATAGAGTATATCTTCTGCTAATTTTATGACTACAGCATTGGTTTAAGGCACATCAGTGACTTAGGCCATATTGCACCAGATATGTATTGTCTGTAAATTGCACGTGTTCTTTGGTCAGTTTTCCTCTTTGCTGGATGAGAAACCAGTTTCCAGGATGAAAAAACCATTCTAGCCTCACCTGAGATTAACTAACTCAGCACATTGTGAAAAAAGGCTCATAAAAATTCCTCACATCATCAAAGGAATTCAAACTCAGGTCATTTCACCCAGTGTGTGGGGGGGGGGAGACAGTGATTCTAGCAACTGTGCCTACCCACAAGGGCAGCATAATTATGAGAAGAGCATCCATTTATTTAAGGGAGGTCCCTATGGACTGTAGATGTGCAAATGCCTCTCCTATTCACAAAGGAGTAGGATCAAAGGAAGAAATGAGTAATTACAGACCCATTAGGTTTACTTCTGTTACAAAGAAAATGATGGAGCCAGTTTAAAGAACTATTTAAGGATCATCTTGACAGCAATTCAGTTATCCAGAAATTGAAGCAAAGATTTGCTAAGCAGTGGTCAGACAAGATTTGCTAATCTTGTCTGACCACTCTGATTAGTTACTGTGACACAGTAACAAAGGCACTGGATGCAAAAAAATAATTCATCAAAATAAACATTGTGTACTTTGGTAAAGCATTTGGCACTGTTCCACATGAAGGACTGCTGTACAAATTGGAGCAGTTTACTATTGGGGCAAGTTACTGATATGGATATAGGGGTGGTTGTGTGGCAGAAGACAGATGTTCAGTGCTGGGTCCCTTACTGTTTTTAATATTTGTTAATGATACTGATAAAGGCATATCAAGTTTATTGTCTAAGTTTTCAGATGATAAAAATGTTGGCAAGGTAGTTAATGACAGGAAACAAGGCTTACCACTGCAACAAGGATTAGAATAACTGGACAGATGAGCTGAGAAATAGCAGTTGAGGTTTATCATTGATAAATGCAAGGTATTGAATATGGGTATTGCAGATGAGAAGAAGTTCTCTAAGCACTGTGGATAAGCTTCTAGCACAGCTCATGGGGACCTGCCAATGATATACATGAATTTTGCCAGCAGGGACAAGGAGGTGGTTATCCCATGTATTAGACAATGTTTAAGTTTGAGTACTGCACACAGATCTGGATGCCCCATTTTAAGAAGGATGTGGATCTATTGAAACAGGTGCAGGGAAGAGCAGCAAGATTAGCCAAGGATGCAAAAAAGGTACTCTTTCCATGAGAGACTTCAGTTCTGAAAATTTGGAAACTAGACATCTGCAAGAAGACCTGATTAAAGTTTTTAATGCTTTAAATGGATTGAATAAATTAAATGCTGATGGCATCCTTATTCTTGTTTTGGAAAACACACTTCACGTGTGTTTTCCAAAACAAGAACATTTAAACTGTAAAAGGGATGGTTGTACAATAGGTGTGCAAATTTTGCTTTCAACCAGAGAGTGGTTGATCGCTGGAGTTAACTTTCATCTGGTTTTGTGGAAGTGGGTAGGTTTAATAAATTTAAGAAAGAATTATAGACAAATTATTAGGGGAGATGGAAAGATGAGGTTTGGTAGGTTTCCCCCCCCCGGTGCATGCTTCCTAGTATCTTTGCTAACACTAATACATATGCTCACAGTGTTGTACTGTCATGTCATAATATCAAGGAGTCAAACTTTCCAAATTATCAGAGACGAACAAAAAGCATTTGTCTCATTCATTTCGATAATTTCATAATTAAAAATTAAATGTTTTTTAATTATGATTAGTATCATAACTCGAATACTCATAAAGGCCTTCTGAATGATATATAATGTCTTTGCAGATACAAAACTCAAAGGTAAAATTGTGGATGAATATATATTCAAGAATGACTTTGATAAATTTATAATAATTTCAAGGATAATTTAACTTAGCAATACAATTGTAGAATCTGTTCAAGTATGGAATTTTGTGTGGCCTCATCAGTGACTTTCCTCTAATAACAGTTGTTTGTTTCTCCATCATTCTTTCAAAAAAATAGAATTTTTTCTGATATATTCATTTAATGGAATAATAGTATTACTTTGAAACTAAAGCTGATAAAAAATGTGCACTGCATGGCTGAAGGAAAATTACAATATTTAATACAAAATTATAACTGCTACAACTTTGAATTCAGAATTAAGTGAAAAATTCAAATTTAATGTGACAGAGAAGAAAAATGCATCGGATACATATAAATTAACATGTGACACAGAAGCCTATGATAGATATAAGCTGGTCTGTAACCAAGTTACAGAGGAGGTTAAGCAGGCGAAGGCAGATTACGAGAAATCTTTGGCAAAGGATGCAAAGAAAAACAGCAAAGAGTTCTTTACTTACGTAAACTCTAGAAACAAGGGGATGAATCAGATTGGTCCACTTGATATCGATGGTTCGACTGTTGATGATCCTGCTCAGGTAGTTAACAAACTAAATGAATATTTTTCATCGACATTCACACATGAGGAGTTATTCAGTGAGGGGAATGCCAGAGGTGTATTCAACTCTGGCAGTAAGCTAGATAATCTTGTAATAACTGAGAGTAAAGGGGAGGAGAAATTGTTGAAGATAAACATAAAAAAGGCACCTGGGGTGGATGGAATCTATCCAGTTATATTAAAGGAGCCGGCAAAGGAAGTAAGCAAACCCTTAGCTATAATTATGAGAGCTTATCATGGGTACCTCCCTGGACTCAGGGAGGTAGCCATGGACTGGAGATGTGCAAACGTGACCCCAATCCACAAAGGAGGATCAAAGGGGGAGACAAGTAATTACAGATCTGTTAGTTTAACTTCTGTTCCAGGGAAATTAATGGAGACACTGGATAAAGAAGCATTACAGGATCATCTAGACAAGACTTCAGTTATAGCTTGGACACAGCATGAGTTTGTTAACGGGAAGTCTTGAGTGACAAATTTGATTGGATACTATGATGTAGTCACAAAGGAACTGGATGCAAAGAATAATTTTGATATCATATATTTGGATCTTAGAAAGGCCTTTGATACTGTTGCACATGGAAGTCTGCTGCACAAATTGGAGCAGTGTGGCATTGGAGGCAAATTGCTGCTATGGATAAAAAAATGGTTAAGTGGGAGAAGACAGAGAGTGATAATCAATGGACACTGCTCTTCGTGGAATATTGTTATTAGTGGAGTCCCTCAGGGTTCACTGTTGGGTCCATTGTTGTTTTCTGTATTTATAAATGATACTGATGATGGTATATCAGGCTTAATGTCCAAGTTTGCAGACGATACGAAGGTTGGCAGGGTTGTTAATGACACTAATGACAGTACACTGCTGCAACAGGATCTAGAAAAGTTGAGCCGATGGGCTGAGAGGTGGCAAATGAAGTTTAATATTGACAAATGTAAAGTACTACATATGGGAAGCAGTAATCCCAGAGTAACGTATCAACTCTGTGGTAGAGAATGAAAAGGACTTGGGGGTAATTGTGCAGGCAGATATGAAGTTTTCTGAGCAGTGCAGACAGTCTGCAAGAGTAGCTCATGGTGTCTTGTCAATGATACAGAGGGGTGAAATGGGAGTGAGTTTTTTTTTTTTTTTTTTTGGCTGATGCTGCATAAGCTTGCTTTCTTGCATCATATGCCTCTGTTAATGCTTATGGTATACAGCAATTTTTCTAGCATAGATAAGGAGGTGATTATCCCCTTGTATAAGGCAATGGGCAGGCCACACCTTGAGTACTGTATACAGGTCTGGAGGCCTCATTTTAAGAAGGATGTAGAGCTGGTGGAATGAGTACAGAGAAGGGCAACAAGATTAGTGAATGGAACAAAGGGTTGCTTTTACGAAGAAGGCTTAAGTTTTGCAAATTACAGTGTCTGGAGATTAGGCACTTGCGAGGTGATCTAATTGAGGTGTATAAAGCCTTGAATGGTTTGAGCATGCTCAATGCTGATGGGATTCTTCCTCTTGCTCAGAATAATCGCCTGAGAGGGCATAAATTCAAATTGAGAAAAGACAGTTGTAGGATAGATGTGCAGAAGTTTGCCTTTAGCCAGCGGATGGGTGATTGCTGGAACAAACTTCCATCTGTCATTGTAGAAGTTGATAGCTTAAATAGATTCAAGGCAGAACTTGACAAAATTTGGAGCAAGTGGATGGGTGAAATAAGGGGGGGGTTTGGCTGATGCTATATAAGCTTGCTTTCTTGCATCATGTGCCCTTGCTAATGCTAATTGAATTCTGAATAAATTTTAAAAACATGGCCATAAGTCATACATTAAGCTGACTTTCAGGTCAGTGGCAAAAAAGCAGTAGAAAAGTTAAACAAAAAGTGTCAGAGAACAAAAGGATATGCATGTGTTCCTGTACCATTCCTAAAAAGAAACTATACAAAAAAAAAATAAAAAAATCCTTTACATCAAATAATGCAACTTTTTCAAACCTGCAATCCTATATATAGTATTTAACTTTTATATTTACTTTTTCCGCTAATGAACAGATGAAAGCCATTTTGCAAAATTTTTTTAAAATTTGTTTCTAAATTTATTTCAAGTTACTGTTTTTCACTCATTCCAAATTCAGAATTCATTATATCTTGTTAATTGTAAGCTTATTGGCACAGTTATGAACCTTGCATTAAGCATAGTGATTTTCCCTTTATCCACATAGTGTGGTCTTTTTTTCCATCAGCTGAGATAGGACTACCAGCCTGCAAAAATTAAGAAACTATATTGCCTCCTATTAGATTTCAGAGTAGCAGATAGAAAAGCAAATTATGTTGTATTATTTTGGTAATTTAATTAATGGATGATCGATCCTGTTTGTACCATGTGTGATTCTGTTCCTCAAAAATTTCACTGTCATTCTAGTTTGTCTACAAATCTGAAAACCTTTGAATCACTGATGTATTGACCTAAGTAATTTGGTGTTATAGTTGAATAATCTTCTGTATCATTTTAATGAAACAAGTAGATAAATATAATGTAAGAAAAAATTCTTGTAGTATGGATAAATTTATTTTTAAATTATTTCTAAACCTTTTTGTTATTTTTTTATAATTTGTTTATATTATTATTATTAAATTTCAGTTTTGCATAAAATTACATTATACAGTTCTATATGTATCACGGTGTGCACATACCAGTTTAAAGCTAGTGAGAATATGTAGTGATAACATTTTTACTCAAGTTGTTTTATTAAAGTTCTTTCTTTTTTTTTTTTTACAGTATCAAACAAAGTTAACAGAACAGCAAAATGCACGCATTGCCCAACAAAGAGAACTTTTAGCACAACGGCAACAAGAAGCTTCACACATGGATCAAAAAATAACAGAATTACAACAACGTCTTCAGAGAAAAAGGATACTCAATCAACAGCTAGCAAATCAGATCCATTCCGCTACAGTTGCTAAACAGCCTCACATGCAGACTCAGAATAAGACTCGAATTCGGCCACTTAGCACAAATATTGCAACTGTGGAACCCCTTCAGAGAACTTCTCAGGAACCTGATAGAAGTCAGGATGATCTTCATGCAAAATTGCATGGTTCAAAGCAAGCTGATGATTTTGCAGAATTCACTCCCTCTAAGAATGATCCAAAATATCAGACTCTGCCATACAATACCAAGTTTTTGATGAAGGGTATTAAGGACCAAGAGGATGTTCAACAAACAGCTGATAATGAGAACACAGACAGCTGGATCCCAACTACAGAAAGGGATTCTGCTCCTATACAGAATGGAAATATACCTCTTTCTGTTTCTCAGCATTCTTCATCGGTAAATTATGCATCTCCTGTTACACCTTCTAAACCTACGCACAGCCTCACCAACTTCACTCCCCGCCCATTTGGCACAACATACAGTTCTTCCCTCCTTGGACCCTTGGCAGCCACTCTCTTATCCTCTACAAGAGGACAACAGCAGTCAAACGATAATACTGCCACCATACCACCTTTAGTAACAACTTCACTCTCTGCAGTAACGGTATGTTAGATTTCCTTCTGCAAAATATAATATTTGGCTGAAAAGGCACTATATCTTTGTATTTTACACCCCTCTAATTTAAATTTCTTCTGTGCACCCCACCCTTATTTATAGATATTGTATGTATTTTTTTTCAATAGAAGTATGAAAATAATTTTATAAAATTTAATTCATAATAGCATACTTTAGTGTATTAGTCCAAAATTAAAGTCTTTATTAAATTAAGTCCTGTTTTTCAGAGGTGCCACTATATTCTTTACACTTGCAGTGAGTCCATGTGCTGACAAGAGTACATGACAACAACAGAAAAAATCATTAAGAAAATATTTCTAATGATAAAATATTTGAAAGTTTACTTCCAGTCTAAACACAATTTGTACAATGCTACTAGCAAATGCCTCTTAAGCAGCAAAGAGCCAATAAGTTTCTGTAGAAATTATTTAATAATAAAGTCTTAATTTTCATGTATTTTTAAATAAAATAGTCTTCATAACTGCTGCTTTACCATTATGGATAAGTTTAAGCAGTTACAAACATAATTCTGTCTCAACAGAAGAATGAGTACCAATGAATAAGATGAAAGAATGTTTCTAAGATGTGATAATTAGTATTTGAATTCTAGATTTACAAAATGTGCAAGATACACACAGCTGCCAACTTTTGATTTTCAAAAAGCTGGGTAACTGTAAGCAGGAGACAAATGAGAGATTTTTTTTTTTTTTTTTGGCCGTAACAGGTAGAAAATGGAAGCCTTTTCAGCAAAAAATCAGGTTGAAAAATGAGTACAGCCACGCCGACCGGGCTAGCCAGGTGGGTAAAGTGCCTGCCTGGCAACCCAAAGGTCGCGGGTTCGAATCCCGCCTCGGGCTTGGATCAAAGTACTGCAAAAACCTTGGGAGGTGCACTATGGCCACAGAAGCCGATGCGCCAACAACTACAAAAAAAAAAAAAAAAAAAAAAAGAGTACAGCCACTCCTCGACTTACATTAGGGTTGCGTTCCGCGGAACTCTACGTAAGTCAGAATTTTTCTAAATGCTTATACAGCACTGACAAATTTGATTGAATTTAATTGAAGCAAAAAATTAATGTTTGACACAAATATAAATAGAATTATTTATTCAATTTTTTTTTTTATCTCATGTGCAGGAAAAATTACAAAAGTGTACAAAATTACAAAAATTTCAAAATTATAAAATTACAGAAAGAGAGAGGAGACAGGCATAACATCAGCAAGTTTTACCTTTTGAGCATCATTGCCAGAATTAACTCTCCTGCTGATAAGCATGCTGCTACGGAAGTTCAGGACTGGAGAGAGAGATTTAGAAGGGGGTTTTTCCAACACATCACAAAATTTCTCTGCAGCTGCAAAATTGGCACTGGCGATGTCACGCATACTTTAATATTTTGGAAACTAGTGTGATGCTTGAACCTATTAAACCATCCATTTCTCGCCACGAACTCGGCTTGGAGTTCGCCGTACTTATCCTTAATATCTTCATAAATACTTCTTGCTTTTGCTTGAATGGCCATTAGACTCAGGGACACTTGCTTCTGAATCTGATTTTCTATCCATATTATTAATAGCTTTTCCATCCTCTATACAGCACCTAAATGCTGTTTTGTGCTCACTGCTGATCTTAAATGCGTTGATCCTTTAACATGTTCTTTTATACATGCACTATCCCTTAAAATAGTATTCACTGTTGAGGCAGCGAGATTTAATTCTGTGCAACAGATGACAAACTTTGTCCTGCTTCGTACTTCTTAATCATTTTCATCTTCATTTCTAAATCAATTTTGTTTTGTTTCCTAGCACTGCCAGCGCTTGCACTTTCTGTTGGTCCCTTTCCCTTCACCATTGTAATAAGTAAATAGGAATGAAGAGAAGATTCTGAAAATTTATTTATATTTTTTTATATGATTGAAGATTTCAGTGAAGGGGAACTTATTTCACCATAATACTGTAAGGTAAAAACACACAGAATTCCGGTTATTGGTATTATCGCAAATGCGATAAAATCGAGTTTACTACCCATTTATAATAGATTGCGCTAACAGAAAAGCCCAATAAACCGGAAAGTACAAATTGTTTTTATTGTTTTTTGTGGTAGTGACCTCCAGAAATGTGTTTTAGAAAAATATGACAAAGGTGTTCAAAATTGATTCTTATAATGGAACTTATGATAATGATGAAAGTGTAGTGCAATTTCCATTATAAAAATGACCTTTTAGTTAGAGAGTTAAATAACTTAGTTATATAATGAAAATTTCAACTTCCAAGGTCTTGGAACGAATTACCAAAAAAAAAAAAACCAACGTGTAATTGGGTTCACATAATGATATTTTCACAATACCTCCATTTATTCCTACAGGATGTAAAATACGTTTACACGATTTTTTTTAAGTTTGCACTGGCCGGCAAAAACTTACGTAAAGTCAAATTTCCGTAAGTCTAGTATTACATAAGCCAGGGAGGGGCTGTATTTCAGAAAAAGCAGGAGCTTTTTTTTTAAGTCCAAACTGCACTAAAAATCAAGTTTCACCAACAATATGCACATCTTACATTAAAATACAGCCATAGGGTTATTTACTAGTACAGTATGCTTTCATACTGTAACAGGATTTTTGTTTGTGGATTTCTGTTCACATTGTCTGTTTGACATCAGCTGAATAAGATTGCTTCTAGAAAGCAGAGTGCCCTTTTCTGAAATGTTGAGCATCACAGTTTTGTTTATAATAATGCTACTGCTGTTTATACTTGGCTGTCAAGAGCATTTCTAAGTCTTAACCAGAAAGAGAAGATGTGAACACAAGCTATGCTGCATGTGTTTCTCACATGCAGCATACCCTGAGTTCACATCTTCTCTTTCTGGTGAAGATTAGACCTCTCACAATTGGTGAGGAATTGTTAAAATGCCAAGCATGACTTGGGATAATTTGTTATATCTCAGTTTCCTTGTGCACTTTCCAGTTCCCCAACCAAAGAGAACTCTTCTGCAGAAATGAATTCAACATTTTGTTTGATATACCATTCAAAACCTATTAGTGCACTTTAAAGTTAAAACACCAAACAGGCATTACTACCCCTTAACACTGGGAAATGCTTTTCCTTCAAAGTGTTACTTTTTTAAAACCTTTTATCAGCAAAAAATAATTCAAAATTGTTCACTTTTTAACACCACTCTACATTTTAAAGCTATTATGGACACATCTATGAACATCCACTTCTTTATATTGAAAATGGATATTTTTAAAATAAAACTTTTGCAGCATGCACATTTGTTAACATTTGAACTCTCCTCCCTTCCTTGGGCATGAGGTTCATTTATTGCTGGGGGAATTAGTATGAGTTGCTAAGGCTCACACCACCGAGAATAGCAGATTGTGGAACTCTTGAAAAATGGAACTCCTGCATTTCCTCATTACTGGTGTTCAATTTGTTTATATGAGCACCCCTTGTTTACGATTATGAAAATGAAACCCTCTCATTCTTCATTATTTGTGCTCTAAATACATGAGCTGCTTGTAAAGTACATGATGGTAGTACACTGTCAGAATTAAATTGAAAAACTACACTAATTTTAAATTCATTTTAATGAATTTAAAATTACATTAGATTTAATGAAAACATGTTATTTTATTTGTTTGTGGAAATCACATTGAGGAATACTAAAAGTGACACTGATGTCAATGTTGTATGTAACATTTTATTTACAATTAATGGTCTCTCTTATAGTAGGAATTTTGTGTAAAACTGAAGGTTAAACATTTACCCAAAGACAGTCAACACATACAGACATGCTTCAAAACCTTTTTTCTTGCTTCAGTGTGCATTAATTGAAATTATTTAAATCTGTTCTATCTTTCCTTTTAGCACTTCTTTATAGATAGTAGTAAATATCAACCAATATGCTTCCATTTTCACTGGAAGGCATGCAGCCCCTTTTACGGATAGATACCACTAATGAAAAAGTAGCCACACTAATGAAAAAATACCACACATGGAAAAGTAGCCATCCTGTTGGACTCAAGAGTTTCATCCAGATGCATTCCATTGTAAACTTCCTTAGAAGCTGTTGCCACATGCATAGTAATTGGAATCACTGTTACATTAGTTTCAATTTATCTTCCACCTAATTGTCCATATTCTATTCAGGAAATGGAAGATCTTGTGTTGCAACTACCACCTCCCTTCTGTCTACTAGGTGACTTTAATGCTCACCACCCATTATGGGGTTCCTCCAGCTTAGACAGGCATGGTAAGCTTACTGAAATGTTGATAGACAGATAGGATTTAACATTGTTGAATACTGGCTCTCCTACCTATGTTCATTTTCCTACCGGATCAACCTCCACAGTAGATCTTTCCATTTGCTCTCCAGTGCTTTATCCAAGTATTGATTGGGTAACTCTTAATGATCCTTACAACAGTGATCATTTCCCAATAATATGCAAAGTTCAAACTTCCTGTTCATCACCAAGAGATAATCCAGCAAAATAGAAATTTCCAAAGGCTGACTGGATAAAATACAGCAGGCTTGTCTCGTTCAACAACCATATCATACAGTGCTCTTCTATCAACCATGTTACTGAACACGTTACAAACCAAATTCTAACAGCTGCAACCGCTGCCATTCCACAATACCAAGTCAGAAAAAGGCAAAAATTAAATTATTGGTGGAACAAAGAGTGCAACAATGCAAAAAAAAAAAGAGAAAAACAAAGCATGGAATCAATTCCACAAACATCCAACCACTTCCAATCTTATTAATTATAAGCGACTTAGAGCAAGAGATTGTTATATCAGACGAAAAGCAAAAAAAGAATCTTGGATTAAATTCGCTTCCTCAGTTAATAAAAATACAGACATCAGACTGATTTGGAACAAGATAAAACTGTTAAATGGCAAATTTCGTCCAACATCTACTCCACTAATTAAATGGAATGGACAGGAACTCTCTACCCCTGCAGAAATCGCAAATGCACTAGGATCTGTATTTTCTCAGTTGTCCTCCTCAACTGCTTATGACTAATCATTTCAAAAATTAAACATGTAACTAAAAAAATCCAAACTGAATTCACTGACAAATGTGCATTAACATATAATCAACCATTCACTATGGTTGAACTGCAGCATAACCTTACCAACCCAAGGAACAGTGCTGCTGGCCCTGATGGGATATTTTATGTTATGCTCAAAAATTCAGATCCAAAATCATACTCATCACTACTCATCTTCTTCAATCGAATCTTCACTGAACATACATTCCCAAGCTCCTGGCATCATTTCTACATACTGGCTATCCCAAAACCTGGTAAAGACTATTCTGTTCCTCATAACTATAGACCAATTTCACTTACCAGCTGTCTGAGCAAAACCCTTGAAAAAATGATTCATCACCGTCTGACTTGGTATCTTGAATCCCAAAATTTGATCAATAACAATCAATTTGGATTCAGAAAAAATCGATCATCACTGGACCTTATGATTAAAGCTGAAGCAAACATCAGAAATGCATTCATCAAAAAGGAGCATCTCGTTATGGTCTGTCTGGATATTGAGGAAGCCTTTGACACCACATGGCATTACGGCATCTTAAAGGATATACATTCTCTTGGCCTGAGAGGAAATTTGCCATATTTCATCCAAAATTTCTTACAACAAAGATCCTTTCAATTTCGTTATCAGGGAACTCTTTCTAAAAACTTTGTCCAGGAAGAAGGAATCCCTCAAGGGTCTGTTCTCAGCACCACTCTATTCGCAATTAGAATTAATCAATTAACTGAACTCATTCCAGAAACAGTGGACTCACCTTTATGCCGATGATCTCACAATCTCCTGCCATTCTCAAAACATGAACTATATTGAGAGACAATTGCAGATATCAATAAATCGGATCCAGATCTGGATGACACAAAACGGTTACAGACTATCCAGCCAGAAATCGACTGCCATTCACTTCTGTACCATTCGTAAAATACATCCTGATCCTGAACTCCAATTAGATAACCATCCTATTCCAATAGCAAATAGTATTCGTATGCTTGGCTTAATTTTGACAGCAAGTTAAACTATCAAAAACACATTGAACATCTCTGGAAAGCTTGTCAAAAAAAACGAACTTACTCAGAGCCTTATCAGCAACAACCTAGGGAGCAGATCGTTACACCTCGCTTCACTTATATAGATCCATAATCAGATCTCGATTGGACTATGGCACACCTGTCTTCGATTCTACTAGGGAAAGTGCTTTATCTCGCCGAACCCTATTCAACATTCAGCTCTTAGAACAGCCCTAGGTGCGTTCAGAACATCTCCAGTGCAAAGTCTGTATGTAAAAGCCTATGAAGCTCCTCTAAAGATCAGAAGAAAGATGTTATTACTGAACTATGCAACCAAGATCAAAAGCCAGTTGACCCATCCTAACTGGTCAATATTTAATGATCTGCAACTCACGACCTTTTATAGAAACAAACCACAAGCAACTAGGCTTGCAGGTATTATGTTAATGGAACTAGTAGAAAACTGGAATATACAACTCAATAAAGTCCACCAAGAACGTATAGATCACATTCCTCCATGGTCTATCATCATGCCGTCTTGTGACAATTATTTCCACCAATGGGGAAAACACGCCTTAACGGATAATAACATCCAACAGCTGCACATTGCTCATATACAATGTTATCTTGACTTCTCTAAAATATATACTGATGGATTGAAGTCCGAGAGTGGAACAAGTACAGCAGCAGTATTCCACGACACTACAATTTCTGTATCACTTCCGACTGAATGCAGTAGTTACACCACTGAATTATATGCCATAAAGCTTGCTCTGGAAAACACTTTCCATCTCTCAATCGAAAAGAGCATAATCTACACAGACTCGCAAAGTGCCCTTTAGCAATGCAGAAGATTTCCCCACCTACTCATCCATTACTACAGCTCATCAGATCAGAGTTGATTTGTCTCAGAGATCATCAGCAAAAGGTTGTCTTCTGCTGGATCCCAGGTCATACTGGAATACCAGGAAACAAAATTGCAGATGCTGCTGCCAAGCATCCATCTAGCACAGCCCCAATGAATTTTCTGGTCCCGTTCAGTGATTACAAAATGCATATATATATGTAAGAAACGATGGACACTTCAGTGGCAAATACATATACATAACAAACTCCTTGAAATTAAACCTGTACTGCAATTATGGGCTTCCAATTTTCGCACAAACAGACAAGAAGAGATAGTCCTGGCCAGAGCCGGAATAGGCCACACTCATTTGACCCATCTATTCCTGTTATCAGGTAATGACCCTCCACAGTGTTCGCATTGCCACAGGTCACTCACAATAAAACACATACTCCTGGAATGCACCTTGTATAACAACTCTCGTCTAATTTCATTCACTTCTCTTTCAAACTTACAGGAATTGTCACTTAGCCATATGATAGGGGAAAATTCAAAACTTGCAGAATTTTTCTTCTTTCTGAAACAAATAGGTTTATATAACTGTTTCTAACTGCTTCCATAGAAGCCAATAAAACTAGTATTAAATACTATGATAGGTGCAATATGGCCTGAATAGCCTTTGCACCAGAAAAATCTAAACACAACAACAACTGCCCCTTTTACAGCACATGAGATGACCCAGACAGACAGCTTATTACCACCAAGTACTCAGTTTCCTGTTTTAAGACTGTTGCCACTTCAATTTTTATGCATACCGTAACAGGGGCATTGTCAAAAGTAGGTGAAAGATTAATTTTTTAATGGAATTCTAAATGCTTTCAGCCTCTAGAATGATCATCCAATGCTGGCACTGAGAACATGTTGCTTTCAATTTTATGATTTTTTATTATGAGGAGAGGCCACCACAATCATATATAGCTTGGAATAACTTTGAATTTTGACATCTATAGCAATGGCACATTTTTTTTAGAGCCATCACTATGACTTCTTTCCTTATCTGAGAAATTTCAGTAAACAGTGTTTGCTGTTTTTGTTCTTCCACACCTTTTTTTTTTTTTTTGCTATTTCACTGTCAGGGAAACATTTCTGGACAGCAAGCCAGCTTGATTTACAGAACTGGAAGAAGCTTATATTCTATGATAAACAATATGAAAAAACATTTATCACATATGTAAGGTACTACATGGGTAGCAGTAATACCAGGTTAACATACAAACTGTATGGTACCACATTCAGGGTAGTGAAGAATGAAAGGGACCTGGAGGGAACTCCACAATCAGCTATGAAGTTCTCTGAGCACTGCAGGCAAGCTGCCAGGACAGCTCATGAGGTTCTGTCAATGATATACAAGAATTTTGCCAACAGAGGTGTAAGGGGTGATTATCCAATTGTATGAGGCAATTGTTAGACAACATCCTGAGTACTGCAGCAGGTCTGGAAGCCTCATTTTAGGAAGGATATGGATCTGTTGGAATGGGTGCAAAGAAGAGCAGTGGGATTAGTGAAAGGAACAAAAGAGTGCTCTTACCAGGAAAGTTCTGCAAACTGCAACATCTGAAAACTAGGCACCTGCAAGGAGATGGGATTGAAGTATTTAAGTCTTTGAATGGACTGAGTAAGCTTGCTACTGATGGAATACTTCCTCTTGTTCAGACCACATACATAATGACACATGAGGAGCATAAACTGAAATTGAGGAAGGATGGTTGCAGGATAGCTGTGCAGAAGTCTGCCCTCAGTTATCAGGTAGTTGATTATCAGAACAGGCTTCCATCTGGGGTTATAGAAGTAGGTAATTAGTTTGAATTAATTCAAGGAAGAATCAGAAAACAAACTATTAGAGTGGTGCAGACACATGATATATACAGTGTTTTTTTTGGCTGATGCTGTATAAGCTTGCTTTCTTGCATTGTTTACCACTACTAATACTAATATGACAATATCATTGACACTCTAAAACACCATGTCTAATTTTTGTTTCTGTGTACTGCACATTGTCTTTGTTTATTTGTTTGCAAATAAACAGAAAGACATCATGCTGATTACATTGTGTTTCCTTCCACTTGAAATTGAAAAATCACATCTATATACAACACACATAACCTTTTCCAGATTTTACAATACTGTATTTCCAGTATGGTATGGCTGTATGTGTTTTCTGAAATGTATGTTATCTTTCTTTGGCATCATACTGAAAGACATTATTAATTAGCTTCACACCACACAAGTACAATGAAACAGTCACATTACAGAGAATAATGCTGTTATCCCATACAAAATAGGATATTCTGTTTTGTATAATAGAATAATGCTGTTATTCTATTTTGCAAAGTAGACTGGTGTACCTGAAGGTTAATTTATTAACACTTTCACTGCAAATTAATGCATATATGTGCGAAGGGGTTTTTAATCTGGATGAAAAACCATGTGACTTTAAGAACCATTTCGGCGAAGGTAGTTTCTCCATGCATTCTCGGTAAACAGATGGTGCATATTATCAGTAGTGGCAGTAGAAGTCGATAACGGTGTATTGATTATTTATTTATTTTTTTTTTTCTCATTATCAAAAGCAGATCATTGGAGTTCATGAGTGTTGGAGTTCACCCTCCAGACTGCCACAGTCTTGGTGTTTATCCCCCTTCCTGCTGTTTTAAAATAGGAAAACGACTTCTACAGACAGTGCGTGTTATCAGTAGTGGCAGTAGAAGTCGTTTTCTTATATTAAAACAACAAGAAGGGGGGGGGATAACACTCTAAGAACCATTTTCGGTGAAGGTAAAGAAAGCCAACATGAGAACCATGGCAAACTTCGGAAAACTTATTGGGTAAACTCTTTTCCCGCTACTGCAGTTTCTCCATGCATTCTCGGTAAACAGTCTGGAGGGTTGTACTCATTAGTAAATTTTAGCCCACTCATGAACTCCAGTAATCTGCTTTTACTAATGAGAAAAAACTAATCAGTACCTTGTTAATGACTTCTACTGCCACTACCAATAATACACACCATCTGTTTATCGAGAATGCAGGGAGAAACTACTGTAGCGGGAAACGAGTTTGTCTGGTAGGGTTCAAGTTGACAGTGAATGTGTTAACAAAAATAAGCAGAAATTCACAGAATTTTTTTAAAAAGGTTCTAGTTTTAATGTAATTTTAGTAAAAGGCAAAGAAAAAATATGTTACAACAAGATGGAGAAGGGATCAAAACAAGTCAAAAAGACAGATTCTCCATTACAAAGCAGAACAGTTGGCAATTCATCATCATCATCATCAGCCATTTTCAATCCACTGCAGGATGAAGGCCTCTCCAGCAACTTTCCAGTTCCTTCTGTTTTGAGCACTGGCCATCCATTTACTACTCAAAAACTCATGAATTTCATCTATCCATCTCCGCCTTTGTCTTCCAGGTTTTCTTCTAGCCCCTCTTGGGTACCATTCGGTTATTTTCTTAGTCCATCTGTCATCATGTCTTCAAGCTATGTGTCCTGCCCAAGACCATTTTAGTTCTTTAGTTTTGATAAGAATGTCCTTTACTTGAGTTTGCTGCCTAATCCATGTGTTTCTCTTCTTATCTAACAGTCTGATTCCCAATATAATTCGTTCCATTCTTCGCTGTGTAGTTCTTAGCTTCTCTTCCATTCTTTTGGTGAGTGCCCAAGTTTCACTTCCATAAGTCATGGTGGGGAGTATACATTGATTCATTATTTTACGTTTCAGACAAACTGGGATATTGCTCTTCAGTATGTGGCTATATTTCCTGAATGCTATCCATCCAAAATTTATTCTTCTCTTGACTTCCAGCCATTTATCATTATTACAGCTAATAACTTGTCCCAGATAAGTATATGACTCCACCTTTTCAATTACTGCTCCTTCAATCATTATTTCCCTTTCCGTGGCATACTTGTTCATCATTACTTTTGTTTTATCCATATTCATCTTTAGTCCAAAATCCTTACTAACTGTGCATAACTGATTAAGATTTTCCTCTAATTCTTTGGGATCGTGGCTTATGACCACAATGTCATCTGCAAATCGTAAATGGTTTAGGTACTCTCCGTTCACATTGACTCCTTTCTGCGACCAGTCTAATCTTCTGAAAGCTTCCTCAAGGGCAGCAGTAAACAGCTTCGGAGATATTGTGTCTCCTTGTCGAACTCCTTTCTCGATTTTAAATTTGCTACTGTCTTTGTCCAGTCTAATAAAGGATGTAGCACTCTCATATATTTTCTTCAAAATCATAATATATGGAGTATCTATGCCTTGTCTTTCCAGTGCCCGAAACATTGCCTTATGCTGTATGGAGTCAAATGCCTTTTCATAATCCACAAATGCCAGGCATAATGGTGTTTTATATTCATTTGCTTTCTCCATTAGCTGTGATATTACGTGAAGGTGATCCATAGTTGAGAATCCTGTCCTAAAGCCAGCTTGCTCTTTCGGTTGATTCTCATCAAGTATTCTTTCTAATCTGTTAGTAATGACCCTTGTGAACAACTTGTAGATATGGGATAACAAGCTAATTGGTCTATAATTTCCAATTTCTGATTTATCTCCTTTCTTATGCAGCAAAACTATGACTGCATTATTCCACTGCTTAGGCATCACACCTTTTCTAATGCACTTTGTGAAGAGCCTTGCCAGTTTTTGTGTTATGTCTCTTCCTCCCAATTTTAACAACTCTACAGTAACTTCATCTTCCCCAGGGGCTTTCCGATTCTTCATTTTCTTCAATGCATGTTCTACCTCATCAGGAAGAATATCGGGTATGTCGTATGTGTTGCTACTTTGCAATCCATGTTCCCCACTGCTGGTATCATTCCCTCGCTCCTTGTATAATTCTCTATAGTAGTCTTCTGCTATTTGAATTATGCCTTCTCTGCTGTTTATAAGTACACCATCGCTATTCTTCAGTTTCAGTATCATTTGTCTTTCTGTATTACTGCTGATGGCTGCTGATTTAAATCCTTTGTTTTCCCTTAATGCTTGTTCTACTTTTCTTGTGTTAAATCTTCTTATGTCCTCTCTGAGTCTCTTTCTAATGGCTTTGCATAACTCAGTATACTCAATTTTCTCCCTGTCAGTGTTTTTCTTGCTCTTCATTTGTCGTCTTTGGTTCATCATGACAAGTGTTTCTTGACTAATTTTTTCTTCTTTGGATTTCTGTTTCCCTATAGGTTTCTTGGGCTTTATCACTTTCAGAAAGTTGTAATATTCCTCGTCGATATCTTGGTCCTGAGCAGTCTGCAGAAGCTCAAACTTGTTCTTAAGTTCCAGTACATACTGCTTTTTCTCCTCCTCTGTTATTTCAAAGACCTTTGTATTATTTACTCGAGTCAGTTTTTTCCTTTCCTTTCCTACATCTATATCAAGTGTACATCTTACCATTCTGTGATCACTTCCAACATTTACCTTATTCAGGACGGTAACATCATTCACAATATATCTTCTGTTAGTGAGGATGAAGTCGATTTCATTAGTTGTTAATCCATTTGGACTCTTCCATGTCCACTTTCTGTTCACCCTTTTCTTGAAAAAAGTGTTCATTACTGACAGTCCTTGAGATTCTGCAAATTCCACAAGTCTTTCACCTCTTTTATTTCTTTCACCAATTCCAAAATTTCCTATAGTTCCTCTTTCTGTGCTGTTTTGCCTTTTTCCAACCTTAGCATTGAAGTCCCCCATAAGAATAGTGTAGTGGGTTTTCTGCTCATCTAGAAGACTCTCAATTTCAGTGTACATTTCTTCAACCTCTTCATCATCATGGCTCGATGTTGGTGCATAAATCATTATAATCTTTAGCTTGTACCTCTTAGAAATCTTGAGTATTAGTCTTGACACCCTTGGTGATGTACTTTTGAATTCCAAAATGTTGTTTTTTAAATCTTTATGGACCAGAAACCCAACTCCACCTTCGCTCCTTTCACTGTTTCCATTGGTGTACAGCAGATTTCCACTTGATAGACTTATAAGTGACTCATTTCTTCTTCTTGTTTCAGCCAAACCGATGATATTCCAATTCACATTTTCTAATTCCTTTTCCAGCTCTAATATCCTGTCTTCACTGATGAGTGATCGTACGTTATAACAGGCCAAGTTCAATTTCCGTGCATGGCAGCCTGGTTGTACCCAGAGATTCTTAGCACCCTCTGCTTCCACTCTGATCCTCTCACTGCCGTAAGAGGGAGAGTGAAAGCTGCTGGGGACTGAGGGCCATTTGTATTGTTGTGCTCTCATTGCTGGAGGGTTTGGTCTTTTCCTCTTCACGCTGACCAGGCGTCTTGAAGAGAACCACTCTACACGTTCGTTGCCACCTAAGTGACGTAACAGGGCTTACCATCGAGAAGGTGTGCATGAGTGGATTTTAGGGAGGCAGGCCAACCGGACTTCTCCTAAATCTTCTGTAATAGAGAGATATGGATCCATCAGTGTTTTAGGCTGAGTGTCTGATAACACACAGGATACCTGTTCCCCTCTAAGCCCCCTTAGATTATTGCCCTTAGGCAATTATGAATTAAATTAATACGTAATTACAATTTCACGCCGTTTTTATTAATAGCTCAGATTCAAACAGAATTCAGTATATTTGTGTCTAAAATTTGCATTACTGTATCTTTTTAAAACTTTCAACTTTTACCAATCTAAAATGAGTAAAGATCAACAAATCTGGTGGTAGTAGCAGAAACTATTTTCACAAGTCCACATAACTATTAAATACAGTATAATGTTCTTATATTCTCTCTATCTGGTGAACTCTGACTTTATGTTGTTGTCTTGGAGTATAAACAGAAAATTTAATTATTTTATTTAAAACAAAGAGAGAAAAACTTTTGTTTAAGATCTTAACATTCAAAGTTTTCTTAGTATTTGTCTTTTGTTCTTCCAGAAACTGACAGAACTTGCTTCTTATTTGCACGTACAGGTCTACCATCACTAATCTGGCCACTGGAAATCCGGTTCCACCACTAATTCGGACTTAATTTCCACGAACATAATTTCAAATTTCCCAGGTCGGCGCACCGACCTGCCGCCACTGTTTTGGTGGCATTGGTTGCAGCATCAGCTGTTGGCGCAAACTCGTAAACACTGGCAAGCCATTCCCACTTATTTTTCTGCATTTATTATTTTAACCTGCTCACATTTAGTCCCAGCCATGGTTGGGACTAAATGTGACAGTGGTGTGTCTGTGAGAAGTTTAACTCTGCTTAATTGTAAATTCCAGCAATTTCTCTCAGTTCCTCTTATTTTAGTAATTTTCTTTAAGCCATTCCTTTTTTTTTTTTTTTTTTTTTTTTTACAACACACTTATACAAACTTGCGGAAGAACACAACGCAATATGATGGATAATACAGCATACTAACAAACTTGTTTTCACAAAATCTCTAACAATACTGACAAACTTTTGCGACATTTGAATGTTTATTTTATCGCAATTAGTTTTATTGCATGCGCTCACCGCGCATGCAATAAAATAATCACAAACGATCTTCATACATATGCCATAATAGTAATATGTATGTGGCCAACACAGCTTCTCAAGAAATAAAGTAACCTACGTTGGCCACATATATGCGACAAAAAAAAAAAAAAAAAAGAAAGAAAAAAAAAAGAAAAAGACTTTTTTTTTTTTGATATTTTAAGCAAAAAAACGACAACACTGACATTACAATTTGTATTTTAGAATTACTAATCAAATTATTTGCTAAATATTTTTTGGCCCCCGGGGAATTTTTTTCTTAAACTAGCTTGGCAGTCAACATGTTAAAGGTAGGATGAGGTGGTTAGCTGTTGGGTAAACTGTATGTGCTAAAATAACTACCGGTGATCTGGCAAACTCACTAATCCGGCACTCCACAGGTCTCAATGCTGCCGGATTAGTGACGGTCAACCTATAGTTATTTTTCAACTTATACTGTAAATTTGACCCAGCCTCCCATTTGCAGTTTGTAACATATTTATGATTTGCATATAATGTTCACATGCCTGTACACAAGACATTCTGGAATACACAGATGAAAACTTTAATTACAGCACATATATATAGTTCATTAACATAACTGGATTTATTGTTCTCTCATAGCTGAAAAAAAATCTTGATATTTTCATAATAGAATAATCTTTGTAAGGATGTTCGCTACTGTTTTCTAAAAGTCTTTCTTTCTTGCTTTTATTTATTATTTAAATTGGCAAGAATAATAAGCTATTGCTGTATTCTGATTTTAGATTTAAAAAGGAGTGCAAGTTTAGCAAACCTTTGCTGTGTGATCAAGGAGTAATGAACCTGTCATATCAGTTACTTGTATTTGTGCCATGCAGTTGAGGCTTTTAAAATGTAGCCTTTCTTTGTGCACTTAGATTTCATAATAAAAGAATAATTTGAAACAGTTAAAAAAGTGCAGCACTTATAAAAATCATGAGCTGTGAAAACAGTAATTTCTTTTTTTTTTCCCCATCCAATCTTGCCTTTCATAATTAAAACAACAAAGGAGCACTTTTGCTTAAAATCATTTTGATTAAATTCAAAGTTTTGTTCTTTTAATATGAAATTGCGTGCATATACCTAATTTTCTATTTCATTTTGAAAAAATAACACCGAGTTGATCAGAGAAAACAACTCAATACAAAGAGAAAAAAAAAACATTTTCTTGAAGGCTCACCATGACTTTGTTTGGATTTTTCATATCTTGCATATCAAAGAAAGGATATAAAATTTTAAATAAAATGTAAAATTAATTAGCAACTTTTCTAATGATTCTGACTATTAAATATCCACAAATAATATTTAAAATAAAATGTTAACCATTCTTTCACCAACTCTTTTCCTCCTGTATATTAATGACCTTCTTCCCCTTAACTAGAAATCCCACACATAATTCTGCTGATGAAATACATTCCAGTTTTACAAACAATGTTTTGTGCAAAGAGCCCCAACTTCTCAAATATCCACCATAATTCCTTAAATGCTGATTTTCAGCTAAGTCTCCAGTGGGGAAAAGTACACTTAGTTAACTTTAATCTTTCAGAAGTCCAGTCCTGTTTTATTTTTCACAAAAAGAATCTACCAACCCAATGCTCAACATCAACAACACTCAAATTTCTATACAAGAATACCTATTTTTAATAGGGATAACTTTAACGTCCAACTTTTTTTAATGTAAGTATATCACAAGTATTGGGAAAAAACTTTACTTTCTTCTTCATTCTTGGCATTATTTTTCTTCTAAACAGCTGCTTAACTTTGCATAAATCGCAAATTTGCCAAAATTACCATTCTGCGTGATTCCTCCGGAACTTCTCTAAAACTAGATTATCCAAAAGAAGAGTAGTCAGGTTAATGAATCTTCATTTCAAACCCTATCACATAGATGTTCAATTTATGCTACATGCCTTTGTACAGATATTTCCTCACGATTTACTAGAGTGCTACAGGTTTTGATAACTATTCATGTTTGAGATTAACTTGGAAAAAGAGAGAGAGAGAGAGAGAGAGAGAGAGAGAGAGAGAGAGATTCTTTGGTTACTAGTTTCAATGTGAAATTTGCAGATATTATAAGTTTCCTTCAATATAGAAATCTTATCATAAAATTTCTTTTGTATATAAATATAATCACAACTTAAAAAGAAGTTTTCTTTCTTTTTAGACTTCTAACTCCTCACTCAATATTTTACCTGTGTCAAGGGGTACTCATCAAGATACACGGCCTCCATCAATACCCTACCAAGAAAACACAGAGGGACCAACTAAGCATTCCTGTTCATCAGATGCCCAACTGCCACAAGCTAATGGTGATCAGTCTCAGAACATTAAAGCAACAGAATCAGTTGAAGAAAGACAAGTTTCACTTTCTTGTGACTCTTTATCTAAACCTGCCCTTCCACCAAAACCATCAATTCCAGTAAAACCAATTCCACCACCCCGGCAAACACATGTAGTAGGTGGTAGTCCACAAGAGAAGGGTGATATCAATTTAGCCTTATCTGTTTTAAGAGGTTCAGATCAAGAAAAGAAGAACTACAGGTAATCATTTAAAATTAGTGGTGTATTTACAGCGACATAAGTAAAGTAGAGGTTCAATGTATTAAGTACATGTTGCAGCTGAGAATATCTTGAATAATTTAGATAGAATAAGTTAAGTAAAGTTTTCCCTGTTTTAGACATCGTTAGCAGCCTACAAATAATTTTAATCAAGAAAATAATTTTAACCATAAATATAATCTTATTCACAGCAATAATTTTAATCTTAATAATGATTCTAATCAATACCATTTCACTCAGAATACTGTCATTCTAACCACCAGAACCTTGTCGAGTGATTAGTAATGAAATTGTTCCCTTTAATGAAGAGAACAATTTCATTACCAATCACTCCCGCAACAGCAAATGAGATTAATGAATGCATTAGCCACTTTAGCTAAGCCTCTATCTAATGCTGAACTTCAATTTCTTAACAAAGGTATAAATTTCAAACCTACTCCAGGCACCATGCCAACCCAAGATTTTCTAGCTCATCTATGTAGATTCAAGCCACAGTAAAATTCATGATATAGAAACTAGGGATGCCATAAATCGTGAAGCATTCCAGAACCTTGAAAACAGACTACTATAAAAAGATATACGAGAATGTTAACAACCTGTTACCAGAAGAAAGAAAAGCTAGCCACACTCTGCAGGTGTCACAATTGTCATATATACCAAGAATTATGGATAAAGTTTCAGTTTGGTGTTGACATAAGCACTGGGAAAACAAAAATGAGTAGAAGTGTGTTATAGGCCTAATGATTGTGATGCGCATAAACAAACAACTATACAGAGAAACAGAGTGGACCAGTAAATCAGAATGTCTTATAATGGGATTTTAACTTTCCAGATATTGACTGGAACTTGTTGGTTGGTCACTCATACAATAGCAAGATTTTTGTGGATTTATTGGAGAGGACTGTTTTCTATGGTAGAATGTTAGAGAGACAACAAGAGAAAGACATACTTCCTCTTGTTGTTGTCGGTGACTCTATTGTTAGGGAAACAGGGAACATATGATATCATATATTTGGATCTTAGAAAGGCTTTTGATACTGTTGCACATGGAAGACTGCTGCACAAATTGGATCAGTGCGGCATTGGAGGCAAATTGCTATGGATAAAGGGATGGTTGAGTGGGAGAAGACAGAGAGTGGTAATCAATGGACACTGCTCTTCGTGGACTGATGTTATTAGTGGAGTCCCTCAGGGTTCAGTGTTGGGTCCATTGTTGTTTTCTGTATTTATAAATGATATTGATGATGGTATATCAGGCTTAATGTCCAAGTTTGCAGATGATATGAAGCTCGGCAGGGTTGTTAATGACACTAATGACAGTACGCTGCTGCAACAGGATCTACAAAAATTGAGCAGATGGGCTGAGAGGTGGCAAATGAAGTTTAACATTGACAAATGAGAAGTACTACATATTGGAAGAAGTAACCCCAGAGTAACGTATCAACTCTGTGGTACTATACTGACAGTGGTAGAGAACGAAAAGGACCTGGGGGTAATTGTGCAAGCAGATATGGAGTTTTCTGAGCAGTGCAGATGGTCTGCAAGAGTAGCTCATGGTGTCTTGTCAATGATATACAGGAATTTTTCTAGCAGGGATAAGGAGGTGATTATTCCCTTGTATAAGGCAATGGTCAGGCCACACCTTGAGTACTATATACAGGTCTGGAAGCCTCATTTCAAGTAGGATGTAGAGCTGCTGGAACAAGTACAGAGAAGGGCAACAAGATTAGTGAATGGAACAAAGGGTTGCTCTTACGAAGAAAGGCTTAAGTTTTGCAAATTACAGTGTCTGGAGACTAGGCACCAGCGAGGTGATCTGATAGAGGTGTATAAAGCCGTGAATGGTTTGAGCATGCTCAATGCTGATGGGATTCTTCCTCTTGCTCAGAATAATCACCTGAGATGGCATAAATTCAAATTGAGGAAAGACAGATGACGGATAGATGTGCAGCAATTTGCCTTAAGCCAGCAGGTAGTTGGTTGGTGGAACAGACTTCCATCCCTTGTTGTGGAAGTTGATAGCCTAAATAAATTTAAGGCTCAGCTGGACAGGTATTTCAAATGAACAGAGGGGTGAAATGGAAGTGTTTTTTTTTTTTTTTTGGCTGATGCTGCATAAGCTTGCTTTCTTGCATCATATGCTTCTACTAATGCTAATGCTACAGCATCAAGAGGTGGGGGAAGGAAATAAATTAATAATAAAGGTGTTGTAGAAGGAATATGTTTTTAAAATAATCTAGAAGTTAAAAGTCAATCGAAATACATTTAATGACACCATCAGAATTATGAAATATCACTACAGAAAGGAAAACCTACTACATCATGGCCAGTAATTTGAAGTAAAAATAAATTAAAATGGACTGGCCATTAAGTCTCATCTCACCAGAAGACCACACGGAGCAATATGACCTTAGTTGCTAATGCTCCTAAAAACCAAATAACAAATAACCAGAAGACCAGAAGGCAATGATGGCCATGTAACCACTGCATTCCAAACATTAAACAAATAAATGCAGCTACTTTAATCAGCACTCTGATCTATATATTTGTATAAAAGTAGCCTTTATACAGTGAAAATTAAAATATAGAGCACTCAAAAAAGCAATGTCAAACCATTAATAGAGAGAAAAGTTTAAATAAGAACATGAACATCTTATGAATATATTTATATATATATACAGTAAACCCCCGCTATTCGAGGGGGTTATGTTCCCGAGAAATGCCACGAATACCGAAAACGCGAATACTGAGTTATGGCTCCCATAGTAATAAAGGGGTTCCATTCCAAAGTATGAAATATATAAGAAAAACTAGTCTAAAATTTTGTCTATGTATGTATTATATGTACCTTCATAATATGACTATGTACATAGACAGTACATAGTGAAATGCAAGCATAAGGCGTTGAAATGAAAATAAGAAACAATTTAATATTAAATGTAATATTTATTAGAAATTTCAAACAAATCCTTCAATCCAGCACCTTTGCTATAGCTAAAAAACTTATCGTGCCAGTGCTATCACCAGTTTCGCTAAAGTGTTGATAAAGGTGTTTTGCCTTTTCACGAATGATGAGTGAACTTGAGGGAATTTTATTTTGAGTTCGGTCTTCTATCCACAGATTTATAGCTTTTTCCATTTTTTTCTAATTTAACATCACTAGTTACAGAGCAAATTTTTGAAGCAATTAGCGCATTTTCACGGACACTACGGCGGATTTTTTCTTCCAATTTCTTGATTGATCGTACCATTGACCTATTGATTTTATAATGTTTTGCCACTGACGAGACACTTTCACCATTAGAAATTTTGTCTAATAACTGAATTTTATTCAGTTATTAGACAAAAATTTTATTCACTAATGTCATCACCTTCTTTGATCTTTTCACAATTCCATTGTTATTCGTAGCCATATTTTTGTAGGGGTTAGAAAAGAACTTGTACACAATAAAGTCACTTTCTTCCGTTAACACACTCGAAAAAATCTGTTTACACTAACACACTCAAAACGGTAGATTTCTCACTTGTGTAAGCTGTTGTTGTTGTTATTATTTGGTTTTTAGGAGCATTAGCAACTAAGGCCATATTGCTCCGGGATATGCAGTGGTCATTCCCTGACCTTTCCGCATCCTCCGTATTTGGTGGTGACGGGCTCGAACCCCGGTCTAATCAAGAAGCGTGTACTACGCACTGCTGCTCCTTCCCACCTGGCTACGGAGGCGCCTCCTTGTGTAAGCATATCAATTTATAAATTGATAAATTTATTCAATTTATAAGCCTATAAATTAAAAGCAAACCACGAAATCTTCCATGACAAGCGCATAGCACATACTGAACAAGGATTAGCGAGAAACATCCACGCTCGTGATTTTGTCACCCCCCCACCCACTGAGCACTGTTTTGACCGGGAAAGATGATTTTAGCCACGCCCATGTTTTTTTTTTATGGCGGAAAATGTTCACGGCGATTTAAAATTCACATTTTTTTTTTTTTTTTTTTTTTTTTTTTTTTTATTAAATCAGTGACCGCGAATACAGATACCGCAAATAGCGGGGGTTTAGTGTGTGTATATATATTTATACACACACACACACACACACACACACACACACACACACACACACACACACACACACACACACACACACACACACACACATTTTTCCTCCCGAGTAGCTTTGAGTGAAAATATGTCCATCAAACTTGTTTTCAATTGGAATACACTGAAAAAAAAGTTATATAAAGACTAATGATTTAGTTAAGCATGCATGTGTATATTGCTTGGATGTACAGTGTTACTGTAATGAGAAAGGTTTGTACAGTAATTCAATTAAAGTTTGATTTGGCAGTTTTCCTTTTCCAATTTTTTTAAGTCATCTGAACTTTTTTTAAGCCTAAAACGTTTTTTAGGACCGTGGGTACTATTCCCATTGTGCCCAATGAAAACCCAGTCCTAGTTAGTTAGTTAGTTAATCAGTTACCAACACACCAAGAAAATTATAATACAGTCAACTATCGCTTTTAACACTTTTTCTTCTGGCCTCATCATCAGTTCTGTGAAATGACATCATGCATTTTTTTTAATAGCTGTAGCACTTTCATTTAAATGATTTCCTGCTTATCTCACTTTTTTTTTAAGGTCCCAAGAAGGAATAAACATTGACATGACCCTCCTTTCTCTTGAATTTTGGTTTTGAGAAAGAGATGATGAAACTAAATTCTAGGAATTGTTAATCATGCAGTTTGTTTACTTTATAGAAATCATTCTCAGTGCATTTCATATTTAATTCCAACCTTTATTATTATATGTTTATTTTAATTTAATAAAATCCTTTTAAAAAATCTTCATTCTTTTTCAGCAAAAAAAAAAAAAAAGAAAGAAAGAAAGCGGTTGACGGTGCCAAAAAAACAAGAGCAGTACATTACATGTGCAAGTTTTCACCTTATATATAAACCACTGCTTCATAAACTGTGGGGGGGAAAAGAAAAAAAACAAACGAAATTTATTGTCCTTAGTAGGTTCCTTTCGTGACCAACAAGATGTGAACTAAGGAAAACAAACAGCAGATGACTTAGTGCTTTTCTGTCATAGAAGCTTAATATAAAGACACTGGTCCCTCAAACTGCAGTGCTTGTAAGGTAGTGCCACCACAACTTATTATTTACAGTTGTTTTCATAGTTTTGCTGTCTCTCAGAGAGGGGCTGTGTATCCATTAGTGCATCGTCCAACAATCTGGTGATCGCAAAAAAAAAAAAAAAAAGTATTGTAAAAGTTTCAAGAATGACAACACCATATAACAAATAAATAGTAGCGTATATCTTAAAAGAAAAGTGCTATTTATGTATAGTGCAATATTAAGACAATTTACAACAGCATAAGAATAAGAGATGAGCATTTTTAGGCATAGTTTTACGTTGTTTCCAAAGCAAATTTTTATTCATTTAGTCCCATTATAGAACAGATGTGTCCTGTTCAACTAAAAATGATAAAAATTCCAGTCTTGTTGCTAATTTCTGTTCTTTATTCTTAAATTGAAAATATATTGTAATTCTAAATCTTCAATACTATTCCAAAACAATTATAGTTATCTGCAATTGTTGCAGGTGAGCACTGTGTTTTGTTTGGAATCAGGATTATAATTAATATACAGTAATCCCTCACTACCTATGGGGAATAGGCTCATGAAAAGTACCATGCCTGATGGAACCACAGCTGGCAAGACTAAGGTCCCACAGAAAATAGGCAATTGTGGAAAAAAAAACAATAAATATGCCAATATAATACATAAAATAACACAAACTTCGTTTTCCTTTTATACGAGGGGGTGATCATTTAATTTGTGGACTGGTGCAAGATCTTATCTTAATTGTCATCATCTGAATCTTCTGTGGATTTTTCCTTCTTGAAATACTCTCCCTTACACTTTACACACTTTTTCCACCATCGTACCCATGCATTAAATGCTTCTTGCAAGCCATTTTTCCAAAGACTGGAAGTGCTTCCGTTGTGGCTCTGTGAGCATCATTGTCGGACGTGAAATGCTTGCCTTTCAGAGCTTTCTCCAGACTTGGAAACAGGAAGACTAAGTCCAGTGATTAAGGGGGATGTGGCACAACCTCAGCACCTATGGCAGCAATCATTGGCTGCATAATATTAGCTGTATGGGGCCTGGCACTGTCTTCGTGGAGAAACCACTTCACACCGAAAAAGTTCTTGACATTTCTCACAAATGGTGCAGCAAAGTTTGACTCTGAGAACCTCGGAGTATGCTCCCTTATTCATAGTTGTTCCACAAGGCACAAAATATCTAACAAGAATGCCTTTTATGTCAAAAAACACATGGACCATTTGTTTGTCAGCCAAACAAGAAGCTCAAAATTTCTTCGATCTTGGTGAATCAGAATGCTTCCACTCACTCACTCAACTGTTGTTTTATCTCTGGATCATAGTGAAAAATCAAGTTTCATAACAAGTCACTATTTGATTTAAGAAGTTTTGACCCTGTGTTTCAAAACGATGAAGCATTTCTTTGCAAAACAAAAACAGCAAAGTCTACTCTTTGCTGTTTTTGTTTTGGAGTCAAATTGTGTGGAATCCAGTGGGCACAGATTCGCGACATTTTCAGGTGATCTTTCACAATATCGTGAGCAATACCATATAAAATGGACATCGTAATAGCTAATTCACAAAGTGTAAGTCTCCTGTCTTCATTCAAGGTTTCCTGGGCTTTTGCGATTTGCTCAGGAGTTGTTCAGGAGGAAGGCTGACAAGGTCTTGGGTCATCTGCAACAGAATCATGGCCTTCACTGAATCACTTGTGCCATTTAAATACAGCCATCCTACCAAGACACTCAATACCATATGCTTCATCCATCTCTTTAACTGTTTCTGATGCATTTAAGTCCCATCTGACACAATAATGAATCACATAGCGCTGTTCAGTTATTATATCCAACATGATACTTGCTTAAATCAGTGACACACAGCTAAAAAACTCTCTTCACACAACACTAGCTCAACAAGTACTGGCATGCACACACAGTCTGCTCAGTAGTGATCAGGGAGAGTGCCTTTAGCAGTAGTTATGGAAAGTTCATACAGTAAACATAAAATACTGCAATAATTAAAGACAAACACCAGCCAAGGAATAAAAAAATTTTTACTATAAAAATAAAATAAACATAAATAAAATAAAAATAAAAGTAAACATTAAAATCTTACACCAGTCTGTGAAATAATCGCCCCTCATACTATTCACGTATTATGTTCAATTAAATCTAACCAAGGTATTTAGCTTGTAAATTTTTATATTATTATCCATTATATTTTGTTTAACTAACTCCTAAATCTCTTCCTCTACTTTTTTTTAAATTCAGTTCCTTCGCATGGTAAACATAAAATCTTTCACCAGTCTGCAAAATGATCATCCCTCGTATAACATAAAAATGATGATAAGGTTGACATTAGAACCACCCCCAAGCAAAAATGATAAGAACAAGGTGATGGAACAAGATATACACACATATGCTTGTTTTGTTTGTTTGTTTGTTATTTGGTTTTTAGGAGCATTAGCAACTAAGGCCATATTGCTCCGGGATATGCGGTGGTCATTCCCTGACCTTTCCACATCCTCCGTATTTGGTGGTGACGGGCTCGAACCCCGGTCTAATCAAGAAGCGTGTGCTGCGCACTGCTGCTCCTTCCCACCTGGCTACGGAGGCCCCACACACACATGCAAAATATCAACTATACTCCTAGGTCACACCTTAATTTTATACCGTGAAACATGGTAATCTTTAAGACCAATACAAAATATGCTTTGGAAAAACATTAAAAGCCAAAAACATGAAAATCTACATAGAAGCAGCAATATTATATATGGTACTGATGAGTACTTCACTGAGAGGTTAGCCTGCAGTTGTTCCAAAACAGTCTTGGCACCACAGTGTGCCGCTACCTTTAAGCGTGCCACAAATACAGTCATATAACTCAGTGTGACCTGGGTGACAAAAGTTTTGAAACTACTAGACTAGAATACAGTAGGGAGTCGATAATACGAACTAATTGGGACCGGGGGTAGTTCAGACTTCTGATTTTCGAACTTATCAAAAATACTGTTCTGGAAACTAAAAAAAAAAGAGGTTTAGTAAGCTTAGAAATAAAAACACTGGCTTTAAAATCTGAGGGACTGCCTAATTTTTGTTAAAATATAGCACCTTTTCACACAATAAAGGTTCAGATATGGGTTCTCTTAAACTTAATTTCTGTCTGAACCACAAATAAAAGGCATCTCTGAGGGATGGGTCATTAGCTGTTCCCATAGGTTTTTTTTTTTTTTTGCACTATCTGAATCAAATTTCAATGCAAACTTTAAAATTTTTTCCTTGTTGTTTTTAATGTCTGTTATAGTTGACTTTCCAACCTCATAAAATTTTGCTAATAAAGACTCGCTTTCTCCCTTTGAAAGAGTGTTTAAAATATCAATCTTCGATTCAACTGTTAAAAATTTCCGCTTCCTTTTAAAAGACAAAGAAAATTAGAGTACAGTAAAATTATAAAATTAAACTCTGTAAAAACTCTCTGTTCAGAATCTTTTACTCTGTATCTCACTTGTGTGTATCGTGTTAGTTGCAATTTCTTCATGCCATGTTCTTTGTTATTGATTGACGATTTACTGTTTTAGATTTTGCAACCCCCTAAAAAAATGTCAGTGAACAGAAATATCGGATTAAAAAGTGCACTGAATAACAGATTACAAAGTATTATGTTCAGTTAATATTGTACGTATATTAATAAAGCTATGTATGTAAGCATAAGTTTATTTTTATTTTGCTAACCTATAGATGATATTCTTTCAATTTTCACATATCATTTAATTTTGTTAATTGGTAAGGGGAAAAAAAGGTGTAAATTTGTGCTTTATATCTTAATTTTTATAGCCTGTGGATGATACTCCTCTGATTTTTGCTTATTAGAATTGCCATTTAATAGAATAAAAATTCAATTTGAAAATGTGATCACAATAACTGGCACTTACTGTAATTATTTTATGGCACCAGCATAAAAAAAAATAAATGCTGGCTCATTCAGATTATTGACGTTTGGATTTTTGATGCTCTACTGTACAATCAAATGCCTGCACCACACACACACACACACACACACACACACACACACACACACACACACACACACTCTCTCTCTCTCTCTCTCTCTCTCTCTCTCTCTCTCTCTCTCTCTCTCTCTCTCTCTCTCTCTCTCTCTCTCTCTCTTTTGGAAAATTATGATGTATACCAAATATAAAACCATGTTATCTCAAATTTGCAGTGAGCAAACCTGTGGTTGGAGAGGGATTACTTATAAATTGCTGTTAAACATAACTGAAACTTTCCATTATTAATCGCATACATACTGGTTTTTGGAAAAAAAATTTAATGAATACGAAACACATTTTTCTGAAAACAGTATACCAACCAGAAATATTATTTATAGCAATGACTGAAAATTATGTATTTTCTTTATTCAGTGACTTCAGAGAACGTCTGCTGTATTACCAGTGTATGCAGAGGTAACTACAAAATTTTATTGCACAGTATCACCTGTTGTCTTGCCTGTATTAACCACGTTGATAGAATAGTGGTTGTTATACTAACTGGTTGCCCAAACTGATTTTCTATAGGATTTTAATATCCTATTTTGCATGTTATTTATCTGAAGAAGTGTTTGTTAGTATGGAACAAAAACTATCAGATGCATGATTCAAAATAATGCAAAACCTAATAAATATTCATTATTACTTCCTTACTAAATTTTTCTGCAAAATATGTAATAATAATTGTTCGTATCATAATTTCGTATCATTTGTTTTAAATATTTATTCTTCACATGTTAAAAAAAAAAAAGAGAGAAAAGAAAATAACTGTAATGAAAAGAAAACTTAAGATTTAACCATCTTGTAGATTATGTATCAAATGCACAATTCAGCGATGGCATTGATTCAACTTTTGAATCGTATATCTACTACCCCCACCACACACACACACACACACACACATACCAAACCTCTGACCTTTTCAGGAGTTAAAAAAGTCTAATTAGTTTTGGGTGTGCCAGCAAGAGTGGCACTACTGTTTCTTGTTCATCTGAATGCTATCACATAAATTATGGAATATTCCTAACTGGCTATTGAAATATGCATTTTGATGCATGTTTTCATATTTAGATACTTATTTCCATTTGTTTTTGTGAACTTAGCTTGCTTATGAACCACAGAGTTCCAGAGAAAGCTCTTACTTTTCCAGATCAGCCCACTCCAACTCAACATACGGTTCCCACTACATGAATAATGAGAACCAAAATAATATTCCTGCTTCTCAGTAAAGCCTAAAAGTTAAGTAAGCACAGTATAATTTTGGAGCAGTGTGACATTAGGGGCAAGTTACTGCTATGAATAAAGGTATGATTGAGCATGAGAAGAGAATGGTTATCAATAGGCACTGCTCTTCTGAACTACTGTTATTAATGAAGTTCCTGAGGGTTCAGTGGTGGGCCTAGTGTTGTTTTCTCTATTTTTTAATGATACTGATGACGGCATATCAGGCTTAATGTCAAAGGCTGCAGATGATACAAAGGTGGAAGGTTGACTAATGACAGCAATCAGTGTAGGCTACTGCAACAATATCTAGAAAAATTAGGCAGGTTGACAAATGCATGTAGCATATTGGTAGCAATAATCCCAGAATAACATATCAACTGTATGGTACTACACTCAAGGTAGGGGTAGCAGAGAATGAAAAAGATCTGGGGCATAATTGTGCAGTTGGATGTTAAGTTCTCTGAGCAGTGTGCAGACAGG
This sequence comes from Mastigoproctus giganteus, assembly GCF_048544385.1. Taxonomy (NCBI): domain Eukaryota; kingdom Metazoa; phylum Arthropoda; class Arachnida; order Uropygi; family Thelyphonidae; genus Mastigoproctus; species Mastigoproctus giganteus. The sequence continues at coordinate 211,721,802 of NC_143577.1, read as the reverse complement.
CTGCTAGGACAGCTCCTGAGGTTTTGTCAATGATATACAAGAAATTTGGCAGAAGGGATAAGGAGGTGATTATTCCGTTGTTATAAGGCAATGGTTAAGCCACATCTTGAGTACTGCATATAAGTTTGGAATTCTCATTTTAGGAAGAATGTGAATCTGTAGGAACAGGTGCAGATTATAGCAGTGAGATTTAGTGAGGAGAACAAAAGGGTGTTCTTACCAAAGAAAAGCTTCATTTCTACAAATTGTAGACTCTAGAGACTGAGCACCTGTAAGGAGATCTGATTGAGGTTTTCAGGCTTTTAAGTATTTATCCAGTCAAAAATTCGCTCATTTTTGATTAATGAGCACTGATAAAATTGTTCCAAAACTTGAAGATAATGTCTGAATAACTGTTGTGAAAGAACAAATAATAATGGATGATTAATTTCAAATGTAAAAAGGAGAGCAACATGGTTTTGACCTTTAATTTTGATGCACACTTTTTCTATTGGAGTTTCTGGATCATACTGCAAAACTGAAGTTTTATCACCTGTTACAGTTTTTGCCAAAAGGTCTGGTTCTTCTAAATTCCTTTCTGAAAGAGCTGAACAGATTTTTCTTTTCCAATTTTTTTGTCATGCAATTTTTTGGAAATGCCTTGACACAGACTTAATCATGTTCAGATCTCTGGCCATGCTCAGTTTAATAATTTTTGTATTCACATTCAGTTCTTGTGCTAACTTTTGAACAGCCAGTCATTAACCATTTCTCACCATTTAAGTTAAATTTTGCATACATTTGAATAAGATTTTGAAGACGCCAGATGACTGAATGATCCCTCATCACTGATATCTTTGTTAACATCTGTATATTGTTCTGTCACCATGAACTTATAACACTTTTAAAATGGGCCATGGCATTTTTATACAAATTCAGTTTAATTTAATGTCGATTAATTCTCTGTTCTGACAATCGCCCATTTTTTTTTTTTGACTAGAAACAAACCTGCCACAATAAGACTCCTACCACAGAACAAGCTCAATCAGAACAACTCATATTACACAATAGTGATGACTCGTGTAATCCGAAAAAACACTACCCCCTCACCAGTGTTTCCAGAAGTTGCACAGAAAATTAATCTGGTTGCCTTATTATCTGACCTCATATTAAATATGATTTTACCTCCTATCATTATTAATCTGTGAAATCATATAAAATGATTTTTCTAACCATAATGCAATAATGATGTTAAAAAAGTGCAAAATGCATTTTACTCAGTAAAAAGTGTACAGTAGTGTGCATGTGCATGAATGTATGTGCATAAGTACTAAAGCTTTATTAATTTTCAACACCAGTTAGTATTTTACCTAATTTGAGCATCTTATTTATTTTTATGCTAGGTTTCGAATTAAACTGGGTCAAGTGCCAACTCCAGCATCTTCTTGCCAGAGGCATGCAGGTGGTATAAAGTCAGATCAACCATCAGAAGTGTCTCTAAGTAACAGAGTTGATGAAAATGAAAAGCCAACAGATAATGGAAAACGACGAAGTCCCATTCAGCTTCCTATTCGTCCAAAGCCATTAACCATTAGAAAAACCCCAGGACTTGAGCCACCCAGATTAAAAGTAAACCAAACTTCTGGACCAGAATTAACAAAATCTAAAGGAAACTATATTGCATCTTACAAAAAACTTTTTGAAAATACTAATGTTCAGCCACACATTAATAATACTCGTAAAATTGAAATCCCACCTGTGTTCTTACTTGCTGAGGAACCTCAAACTGATCCTTTAAGTAAATCTGATGCAGAAATTGAAACAATAGAAAAATGTCTCGATCCCAACAATAGGACTAATAAAAGTGAAGAATCTGAATTAGAGTTGCATCAAGTGAATGGAGCTGAAAAGCCATGCTATAGTAAAGAACAGCTGGATCGGTGTAATGGAAATTTACCTGACATTTTGGATGGAGGTGTACAGGAAAATGAAGTTCGAACAGAAGGCGATGGTGATGTAGCACCACCAGCTGGATCATCTTCTGGTAACTATTTCATTATATTGTAAATGTGTTATTTTATTTGAATCACAGTGTGCTGCCAACGTAGAAATGTAAATTTCTAACAGCAAGAAAATAAAAACTATACATATGTTTCTTTGAAAATTATATATACACAGCTGTTGAAATTCAGCTCACTTTTAAATTTAACTCAGCTGGTTTAAAACTATATCGAGAAATGCTATCATGGATGGATAGCATTTAAAACTATATCGAGAAATGCTATCATGTAATGACTTTATTTAAAACAGAAATTTTAAATTAATAATGATTTATTGAAAACTTAAGATGGGCAGAGAAAGAATTAGGGTGCAAATGTGGATGTTTCACCAGCCTAGGAATGGTAATAGTTTAAAGCATTTAAGGCTGATATACGCTACCCTCAAAAAAGTGTCCAGACACCTTTCTTTTCAAAGTCTACCAGACCTTCCCAGATAAACAAGTGACTAAGACCAATATATTGTATAAGGTCTACAAGCCACACAAGTTAGTAATAGTAGTGGAAAATGATGGCAGGAAGCAACTTATACAGCATCAGCCAAAAAAAAAAAACTATCCACCTAATCCATATACCTCCTCTAATAATTTGTCTAATTCTTTCTTAAATTTATTCAAACTACCCACCTCCACAACATAAGATAGAAGTTTGTTCCAACAGTTAATCACTTTCTAGCTGAAAGCAAATTTTCATAAATCTGTTCCATTTTTACATCCCTTTTTCATTTATACTGTCCCCGTATATGTTTTGTCCAAGCAAGAGTTGGATGCCATCTGCATTTACTTTACTCAATCCATTTAAGGCCTTAAACGCTTCAATCGGGTCTCCTCACAGGCACCTATTTTCCAGATGCTACAAATTTCAGAACTTTTGTGTCCCTCACTAAACTTGTTGCTCTTTTCTGCACCCCTTCCAAAAGATCCACATCCTTCCTAAAATGAGGTTTCCAGACCTGTATGCAGTACTCAAGGTGTGGCCTTATACAGTGGGATAATCACCTCCTTGTCTCTACTGGAAAATTCCTGTATATCATTGACAGAACCCATGAGCTGTCTTAGCAGCCTATCTACACTGCTTGAAAAACTTCATTTCAGACTGTACAATTACCCCCAGTTTGTTGATGTGAAACATCCTTGCGGGCATCTACAAAATGTTCAACTGAGTAAATCCAAAACATGCATCATTGAAGTGATTACATCATCCACAGTCTCCACCAGAGGCACTTCCCACGCTCCCACCACTAGTCTGTGCTGAGCACTCGACACAACTGTAGTGTGATTGGAGAGTGTGACACATATTTTCGTGACCAGTACAATATCTCATGTTCTGGTGAACCAATTTACAAAATTCAAATGGCATTCGTTTGAATTTCGTTAAACTGCATTAGAAAAACACAATAAAACAAATAATTTTCAAAAATAAAATTTCAGTGGTAAATGAGGATGGAGTCAAGATGCATTCCTGAAATTATCAAGAAAGAATGAAAGTGACAAGACCTAAGAAACTTAAGAAAATAAAGACGAAGGTAGCAATGAGTGCATGAGAATGAAAAAGACTATCGAGATTGCATAAAAGACAAACAGAAAATCAAGCACTGGATTTAGCAGTGCCTTCAACCAGCAATGCTGCTCCATCTAACAATGATGTACCTGAAGTGACTATTAATTATGTACAAGAGAACATTTCTCCAATTGTGGAGCAGATGAGTTTAAGTGATCAAGCTCCTTTTCCTTACACAGACTACACAGACAATATTCCATGGTAGGGCGGATTTGTGATTTGTACAGAGTCAACAACTGTTTGGAAGAAAGGTAACGCCAAGAGTGAATTTGCATAAGAATGTGCATCGAGAGTTTGAAAGGAGATTTATGAAAAATTATTTTTGTATATTTATTCTATATGCTACATTTGCGATCATCTATGGTTCAAAAATGGCACAAAGAAACCAGCTGCTAAAGATGCACCATTGATACGCAATGCATTTACTGATGTTGATGTTATCCTTGTGTGCAATAGCTGTAGAGGATCACTTAAGAACAACACCATTCCACCAATATCTAAGTCTATCAAGAAATTCCATTGCATTTACTGAAGCTGAATTTAGTGAAAGAGAGGCTCATTTCTCCTCGCTTACTGTTCAGGCAGATTAAGACACCTGAGACACTCATATGGACAATACAGCATTCTGGGCCAAGTGATCAATGTGCCTGTTTCAGTCAACACAATGGTCCATTGCTTGCAAGAGAGATTGACAATGATCATTGTATAAAAGTGTATATAAAACACAAGTTCAGCTATGTGATTGAGTTAGTAAGGAAGTAAGTGGTTAAAGCGTGTACCTTAATCAATGCTGTTTTCCAGAGAAATTTAGATACATTGCAATCACAAGTACACATCTCTTACTTTAGCTATCATAAATCCATTGTATCTCATCTTCCAGCTGATATTATGGAAATTTGTGGATGATTAATAAAATATTTACAATACAAAAGCTCTTTTATTTTGTAATCAATATATACAAATCAAAATATCTAAAAAGAAATGCAAAGGATGTTTCACATAAAATCATCTACCGCACGCACGTGGGCCTTTTTTTTTTTTTTTTTTTTTTTTTTTTATATATTTCTCCACTGCCTTGGTTGTATTATTGCTTCATTGGTATGTTATTCTGGGATTACTGTTTTCCATATGCCAATACCTGGCATTTTTCAATGTTAAACCTCATTGCCACTTCTCTTGGTTATACTTATCATGAGATCAAAACTGACTGATTCCGAGAGGAGTATTTTTGTAGGATGCCAACTGACTGGCTTGTTGATTTGTGCAATTGCTGATAGCCAACGCCATCCAAAATCAAATCAGTGATAACATCAATGATGTTATCATGTAATGGAAGTGTGATGGCACCACCACCACCATTCAGTAACACACAGGCAACCCAATGAAGTTCACTCCATGTGATCAGAGGATACTCAGAAGGGCAGTATAATAATCTCTTCAGATATTCCTATAAAGCAGCGGTTCCCAACCGGTGGTTTGCAAACCCACAGGGGTTTGCAAAAGTGTTCCAGGGGGTTCGCAATAAAAATTCTGTAATGGTGTCTGCTTAGATTTACATAGGTATATTATTGTAAACTACAAAATATAACTAATAATAATCAATAAAGTAAAATAAAATTAAATAAAAAGTAAAAATTGCAAAATAAAGAAACCACCTCTCCCATAATTCCTTATAATTAGTTTACTATCTTACAGTGTATCATGTTAAATAAATATGTTTTCCATACTAAATTTTTTTTCATTCTCAAGGATCATTGTTATGTATAGGTACTTTTTTTTTTTTTTTTAGAACTTATAGTACTTAGTATCATACATGGGTTGAAGGTTCAAAATTTGAAAGAAAATACTTGCTGACATTAAATTTGAACTTCTATAGATTGTAATTTTCAGGAAATACGTATGAAGTAAGATGGTTCCAGAAAACAGAAGTTGGATGAATAAATGAGGAAGAAGAAAAGTTGGTTCTATGAGTTTGAACTTGGACAGAAAAATGATGTTGACTGGTTGTGGCATGTGTTCAGACTGCTTTGAAAGAGAGAGCAGGAATTATAGCAGCCAATTCAGAAGAACAGTGCCATGCAAGTATCTATAGAAAAGGCATGCAACAGAAACAGAAAGTCTATGAGACAGAGAGTGGAGAGATTCTGTTAGAGATGAGACATCAATTAGTCTAACTGCCCTCCTTTGAATGGAATCCAGAAGCCTGAGAGAGGTTTTGGAGGCACTGCCCCAGATGTGGGAACAATATTCCATGGTAGGGCGGATTTGTGATTTGTACAGAGTCAACAACTGTTTGGAAGAAAGGTAACGCCAAGAGTGAAAGTTTATTAGATGCAGAGGAAGCAATATTTGTAATGTGCTTTATGCCAAGAGAGATTAGAAGTCAGGGTAATCCCCAAGATCTTGCCTAGAAATCGGAGCATCATCGAAGAGGAGCAGAAGAATCCTTTTTGCGAGATATAAGACAGGACTGGGTTTTAGGAGGATTGAAATTAAGTTATCTTTGCCACACTGGAGAATTATCTGGAGATCAGCATTTAAGGATTTGGCAGTGGATACTCGAAGTTGAAGCTGTTTGAGCAGAGCAAGTTTTCTCAAACTGGAAGGTGGAATGCAATGTGCTATCATGAGCAAAACTATGGATATAATTTCCGGTCAATGGAAGAAGGTCATTAAAATACAAGAGGAAAAGGGTGGGGGAAAGAACTGAACCTTGGGGAACACCAGCGTTAGTGGACAAGTTAGAAGACAGAGAGCCATATGCCATCACCTGCAGTAAGCGGTTAGAGAGAAAACTGGATACCCCGTTACAAAGAACAGCTGGAAAATCATAGGATGGAAGCTTTTTTAGAAGACCTTTATGCCAAACACAACCAAAAGCCTTTGAAATGCAAGAGAAATGGCTTGAGCTTCACCAAACTTTTCTATTGAATTTGTCTATTGATGGATAACATAAGCCAGAATATCACCAGTGGACCAACACTGACAGAATCCATACTGGCAATCGTTGATCAGATGAAAGATTTCCAGATAGTTTTAAGAGTTCGTGGTTAATTGTTAATTTATTTCTCCATTACTTTGGAAACAGTAGAAGTAATCGCAATGGGACAATAATTGGATGGAAGGAATTTGTCACCCTTTTTAGGAATTGGCTGGATATGAGCAAATTTCCAAGCAGAAGAAAAAACACCTTTGGAATAAGAAAGTGAAAAAAGACGACACAAAACAGGAGTAAGCTCAGGAACACAGGTTTAGAGAACAAGTGGAGAAATACCATCAGGACCTGGAGTTTTCTTAGCATCAGATTCATCAAAATCCTTCTGACATCCTTTTGACGGAAGCCCACAGGAAGCATTGAATGGAGTGTACTGGGAATGGGTGGAGGTGATTTACCAAGATCATCAATACATGAGCTGGAAGAAAAATAGGATGCTAGCAGGTCAGCTTTATCTTTGGCTGATGTGGCAACAGAACCATCTGGTTTTGTCAGAGGTGGAAACAAGATGGGCAAAAATTGCGGCCAATAGCTTTGGCAAGAGACCAGAATGCTCAGCTACCATTTGGACTAAAAGAAAGTTTTCTACTCTTAGCCTGTTCGAAATCTAGTTTGGACTTATTAATAACTGCTTTGCAAAGTATAAATAATACTTAATAATAATTTTTATTAAGTAATAAAAGTAATAAAAGTTCAGAAATATTATGCGATTTCAGAGAATATAGGCTTAGTGGGTTGCATTAAAAATATTATGTTGAAAGGGGTTTGCGATAAAAAATATTACATTGAAAAGGGGTTTGCAAAGCAAAAAAGGTTGTGAACCGCTGCTGTAAAGCAAAGCATCAACAAGGGTTGTGATCTGTGTGAGCACATTATGCACAGAGCTCCACAGCCTCAGTTTTTTCATAGGAAAGTGGTAGTACAGGGATATTCATTATCCAAGGATAATTGGTTCCAGAAAATTCCACTTAAAAAAAAAAAGCCACTTAAAACGGGAACCAATTTTCATAATGTGTATTATGTACTTGTACATAGTAAAAAAAAAAAAAAAAATTAAGGAACTGAAAAATGAGACAATTATTTTATTAGACATTTTTTTTTTTATACTTTGTTGAACAATGTAAGTTTAAGGTAAAAAAAAAGGTTTATTGAAGTTACACTTTTTTTTTTTTTTTTTTTTTGCTGTATTTTTTCAGAAAAAATTTGTCTTAGCATTCAGTTGTCTTTAAATTCATGCTTAACTTTTGTTGCACGATAATGAAGAGGATTGTTCTCACAAAAATATTTAAGTGCTTGGTCAATTTTCTCAATGGATTCCTTTAATTCTTTAATTTTCAAATCTTTAACCTGTGGTGGTCATCATTTTTAACTTCCTATTCTTCTGTGGGTAGTTGGTCTAATTCTGCTAGCTCCTCAATTGTAAGTGGTTTGCGCTTGAATATCCCAATCATTAACTTCGTGGAACTCCGCTTCTTTTGCAAGACCATTTCATTTGCCCTCGTGGGTAGCACAGTGGGCAGAATTCCCACACCAGGTGGAAAAGACCTGGTGTGGGATTTTTATGGGTCTTTTTCACAATGTGGCTGAGTTAGTCCGTCTCGGGTGAGGGTAGCATGGTTTCTTTCTCCCGGAAACTCGGGTTTTTCATCCTTGCTGAACAGAAAATTTCCCTCGGAACACATGCAATTTGCAGACAATATGCACGAAGCAACATGGTCTTCGTCACTGATGCTCCTAAAACCCAACAACCAACCAAACAATTTCATTTTGTAACCCGGTCAATTGCATTGTTCGTATTCACGAAAGGAATCAAGGGATAACTTTTTCCATGAGCTGTTCATTAATCTACACAAATTTCTTTCCAAGCTTCTCCAATCATTTTTATACTGTGCTGAATATTAAAATGTTTCCAAAAATTGTCCATGTTATTTTCATTGCATTCTTCATATCGTAATCTCGTAACATATTGGAGGCTTGAAGTGGTGGAACCCATGTTTAGTCTCCAGAGCTAAGTTCCGGCAACCCTTCTCCATCATGCAGTATGACTGATGACTTTTGAGGTTATGATAGATATCATGGTGAAATCCAATCTTCCTTACATTTCAAGGGTACAGCTCTAAAACAGTGTTTGCAGGCCGGCTGCTAGTTAGTACACCGGACCGAACCTATTGGTAACTCCTTAGGAGGCTTCCGGATCAACTAGCGTATAATCTTGCTACCTCTACTCTGCCAGATAGTGACTGAGGGAGTCTGAGTAGTGTGTGTGTGTGCAGGGGGGGGCATTGTTGAGGCCATGTTATGTCAAGGTTCTGGGTATATTCTTACCATGTGTACGCTATATCCAAAAATTTCATTACTTCATACAGCATGTCCCCCCCCCCACTTTTTCTTACTATTGAATACACCATGAATTGTCAAATTAATAGAGTAAGCTTATCTGCAAAAAGATCTAAACCTCCCAAACACTTCCTAGTTCATTTCACAAATATATATGGTCTCAATTCTAATCTTAACGATGTCCATTTCCACTTGCAGTCTGCCAAACCCCCTGTACTTTTTCTGACAGAATCTCAGTTATTAGTTGATTCAACTACTGCTCATGTCAGTTGCCCAAATTATTCGCTGTATGATTCCTTTTGCCTCAAAGGTAGTACTTGTGCATATATCCATTCTGATATTCCTTGTCAGAGACTTGGTAATTTGGTATCTCCTCTTTTCGATCATCTCTGGCTTAAAATCTCTCTACCTCAGTCTGTCAAATTCATCTGTCGTCTCTACTGTTCTCCCAACTCCGCTAATCACTTGGAGCTCTTTAACTTCCTCTCTTTGCAAGTTGACTTTTCCAGTCCAACTTTCCTAACAGTGAGGTAATTTTCCTTGGTGATTTTAATGTTCACAACTCCAGCTGGCTTCCGTTTTCTAGTCACACCGACCCATCTGGTTGAGATGCTGAGGCTTTTGCAATTACTAAACACCTTTCACAGATTATTCATTTACCTACAAGAATCCCAGACAATCCCTACCATACAGCCAACATGCTTGATCTTTTTCTCACAAACAACCCTTCTAAGTACACAGTCGAAGTGAGTGGCCCTTTAGACACCTCAGATCAGAACTTGGTGATTGTCTCTTCTGCAATGGAGCCTTTATCTCATGGCTATTCCCAACCTCATGTTGATTGGCTTTACAAGAATGCAAAATGGGATGACCTGCCAGATTTCTTTTCTTTTCCTTGGTCAGGCTACTATTTCAAAAGTTCTGATGTCAACGTTTGCTCAGATCGTGTCAGTGAAATTATTCTTGTAGGAATAGAATGCTTTATCCCACACTCCACTTTAAAATCTCATCCTTTATCTAAACCTTGTTTTCCAATAATTGTGATAAGGCTGTTCAAGAGAACAGTGTTGCATATCGTAATTGGCTTGTTTCCGGTTCTTCAGTTTCATTTTCTGCCTACACCAAAGCTCACAACAATTGTAACGCAGTTACTAATCACTCCAAACTCGATTTTGAACAGGCAAAGAGTACAAAACTTGCTTCTTGCTCTAATGGTAGCCGAACATTCTGGTCTCTTCCCAAAGCTATTGGCCGCAACTTTTGCCCATCTTTGCTCCCATCTCTGTCAAAACCAGACTGTTCTGTTGTCACTTCAGCCAAGGATAAATCTGACCTGCTAGCATCCCATTTTTCTTCCAACTTGTGTATTAATGATCTTGGTAAAACACCTCGCAGCATTCCTAGCACGCTCCATTCAATGATTCCTGTGGTCTTCCGTCAAAAGGACATCAGAAGGATTTTGACAAATCTTGATGCTAAGAAAGCTCCAAGTCCTGATGGTATTTCTCCACTTGTTCTCAAAACCTGTGCTCCTGAACTTAGTCCTGTTCTTTGTTGCCTTTTTTCACTTTCTTATTCCAAAGGTGTTTTTACTTCTGCTTGGAAATTTGCCCATATCCAGCCAGTTCCTAAAAAGGGTGACAAATCCCTTCCATCCAATTATCGTCCCATTGCAATTACTTCTACTCTTTCTAAAGTAATGGAGAAATCAATTAACTGGCAACTCTTAAACTACCTAGAAACTTTCCATCTGATCAATGATTGCCAGTATGGATTCCATCAGTCTCAATCCACTGGTGATATTCTGGCTTATGTTACCCATTTATGGACAAAGTCAATGGAAAAGTTCGGTGAAACACAAGCAGTTGCTCTTGACATCTCAAAGGCTTTCTATCATGTTTGGCATAAAAGGCTTCTAAACAAGCTTCCATCTTATGGTTTGCCAACTGTTTTTTGTAATTGATTATCCAGTTTTCTCTCTGATTGCTCACTGAGGGTGATGGTAGATGGCTCTCTGTCTTCTAACTTCTTCACTAATGCTGGCCCCCAAGGTTCAGTTCTTTCCCCCACTCTTTTCCTCTTGTATATTAATGACCTTCTTCCATTGACTGGAAATCCTATCCATAGTTTTGCCAATGATAGCACATTGCATTCCACTTTCCATTTTGAGAAACCTTGCCCTGCTCGATCAGCTTCAACTACTCGAATATCCACTACCAATTCCTTAAATGCTGATCTCCAGGTAATTATCCAGTGGAGCAAAGACAACTTAGTTGATTACAATCCTTCTAAAACTCAGTCTTGCCTTATATCTCGCAAAAAGGATTCTACTGCTCTTATGCTTATCTTCAATGACACTCTGATTTCTAGGCAAGGTCATATATCTCTATTGGGGATTACCCTGACTTCTAATCTCTCTTGGCATAAGCACATTACAAATATTGTTTCTTCTGCATCTAAAAAACTGGGTTTTCTCTTTTGCTCTGGTATTAGTTTTCTTTCAAACAGCTGTTCGCTCTGTACAGTGCTCTGTAAACCTCTCTCACGTTTCTAGATTCCATTCAAAACAGGGCAGTTAGTCTAATTAATGACTCATCTCTAACAGAATCTCTTCACACTCTGTCTCATGCCTTTTCTATAGATACTTCCATGGCTACTGTTCTTCTGAATTGGCTTCTATAATTCCCACTCTCTCTTCCAAAGCAGTCCGAACACATGGCGCAACCAGTCATAATCCTTTTACTGTCCAACTTCAAACTCACTTATCATAAAGCAAGATTGCACATTTTTGTAGCAATTCTGGGTTTGTTTTTGATGGATAGAACAGCATCTCTCAATCTATCCAGTAATGAGTGGAGTTAATAGTTGTTCTTTTCAATGTTTATCCCCATGTCTGTTATTACCACCATATTTTTTACTGACATATGCATATATAAATACAGTGTTTCATAATGTCACTCAATCTGTCCAGTATGAGTGGGGTTAATAGTTGTTCTTTTCAATGTTTATCCCTATGTCTGTTATTACCACCATATTTTTTACTGACATTATATGCACATATAAATACAGAGTGTTTCATCATGTGTTAGCTATACTTTCATGATCAAATCAAGATACCTGAAAATAATGAAAAAGCTTATTTAAACATCTATTCAATTCTTTCAATGTTAAAAAATGGCTATGGTGTTTTCAATAGAAAAAATAATAAAACTAATAAAATAATAGATAACGAGCAAATGTGAACCTATTATGAATAAACATCTTACTAAGTATGTGTATGCTTATACTTATTTATTTATTTATTTTTTACCATTTAAAACTGCACAGCCATTTTTTAAAATTCAAACAGCCATTAGCTCCATAACTGTTCATGATTATATAAACTTTTTAATTGTTTTCAGCCTCTGAAAGTATGACCCATATTTTATGAAACAACCTGTATATGTGAAATGCTGCACATGCTATTACTACCCTATCATGTGAAGAAATCATGCTTTCTATTATATGCATCCATTTCCTAACATGCCTATTTATCTCTTTCCAGACACCCCTTACAGTTTGTATCATTTCTCTTATATGATCTAACCTCAAACGCTTGCAGCTACTTTTTCCTTTATTATAAACTTGCCAATGCCTACACTGTTGAAACCTCACATGAAAATACAGAAAATAATAAAATCAGTATTTCATGTCAAGTGAATCTGGGACCTTGCTGCATATCAAGAATTCCTCACATGAGTATTTCTTGAAATTGAAATTCTGTAAGTTTCGAGACAGGAGAGCCCACTCCAGGGTAAAATTTTGACTTTTGTATTTCAAAGACAAAATGAAAAAAGTTTTTATAATTGCCATTAGGGATTTTAATGCCTTCTGAGTTACTTCAGAATGTTCAGAATTATGTGGAACTCACATACATGAAGTGTGAAAACTGTAAGATACTACAGTACAAGAGAATTTGAAATTTTGTTAGGTATTCTGACTGTAGCTTACTTCAAATGTAAACTGGACTTTGAATATTGAGATATTAGCATTAGCATTAGCATTAGTAGAGACATTTGATGCAAGAAAGCAAGCTTATGCAGCATCAGCCAAAAAAAAAAAAAAAAACCCACTTCCACTTCACCCCTCTGTTCGTTCAAAATACCTGTCCAGCTGAGCCTTAAACTTATTTAGGCTATCAACCTCCACCACAAGGGATGGAAGTCTGTTCCACCAACCAACCACCCGCTGGCTAAAGGCAAATTTCCGCACGTCTATCCTACATCTGTCTTTCCTCAATTTGAATTTATGCCCTCTCAGGTGATTTTTCTGAGCTAGAGGAAGAATCCCATCAGCATTGAGCATGCTCAAACCATTCAAGGCTTTATACACCTCTATCAGATCACCTCGCTGGTGCCTAGTCTCCAGACACTGTAATTTGCAAAACTTAAGCCTTTCTTCGTAAGAGCACCCCTTTGTTCCATTCACTAATCTTGTTGCCCTTCTCTGTACTCGTTCCAGCAGCTCTACATCCTTCTTGAAATGAGGCCTCCAGACCTGTATACAGTACTCTAGGTGTGGCCTGACCATCGCCTTATACAATGGAATAATCACCTCCTTATCCCTGCTGGAAAAATTCCTGTATATCATTGACAATACTCCATGAGCTACTCTTGCAGCCCGTCTGCACTGCTCAGAGAACTTCATATCTGCCTGCACAACCACCCCCAAGTCCCTTTCATTCTCTACCACTGTCAGTGTAGTACCACAGAGTTGATACATTGCTCTGGGGTTGCTGTTTCCCATGTGTAGTACTTTACATTTGTCAATGTTAAACTTCATTTGCCACCTCTCAGCCCATCTGCTCAACCTTTCCAGATCCTGTTGCAGCAGCATAGTGTCAGTAGTATCCTTGACAACCCTGCCAACCTTTGTATCGTCTGCAAACTTGGACATTAAGCCCGATATACCATCATCAATATCATTTATAAATACAGAAAACAATAATGGACCCAACACTGAGCCCTGAGGGACTCCACTAATAACATCAGTCCACGATGAGCAGTGTCCATTGATTACCACTCTCTGTCTTCTCCCCCTCAACCACCCCTTTATCCATAGCAGCAATTTGCCTCCAATGTCACACTGCTCCAATTTGTGTAGCAGTCTTCCATGTGCAACAGTATCAAAAGCCTTTCTAAGATCCAAGTATATAATATCAAAGTTATTCCCTGCATCCAGTTCTTTTGTGACTGCATCATAGTATCCAATCAAGTTGGTCAGGCAAGACTTCCCCTTAACAAAACCATGCTGTGTCTGAGCTATAACTGAAGTCTTGTCTAAATGATCCTGCAGTGCTTCTTTAACCAGTGCCTCCATTAATTTTCCTGGAACAGAAGTTAAGCTCACAGGTCTATAATTACTTGTGTCAGCCTTTGATCCTCCTTTGTGAATTTGGGTCACATTTGCACATTTCCAGTCTATGGGTACCTCCCCTGAGTCCAAGGAAGCTCTCATAATTATGGCTAAGGGTTTGCTTACTTCCTTTGCTGCCTCCTTTAATATAACTGGATAGATCCCATCCACCCCGGGTGCCTTTCTTGTGTTTATCTTCAACAGTTTCTCCTCCACTTTACTCCCAGTTATTTCAAGATTCTGTAGCTTACTGCTAGAGTTGAATACACCTCTGGCATTCCCCTCGCTGAATAACTCCTCATGTGTGAATGTCGATGCAAAATATTCATTTAGTTTGTTAGCTACCTGAGCAGGATCATCAACACTTGACCCATCAATATCAAGTGGACCAATCTGATTCATCCCCTTCCTTCTAGAGTTTACATAAGTAAAGAACTCTTTGCTGTTTTTCTTTGCATCCCTTGCCAAGGATTTCTTGTAATCTGCCTTCGCCTGCCTAACCTCCTTTGTAACTTGGTTGCATATCAACTTGTATCTATCATAGGCTTCTGTGTCATGTGTTAATTTGTATGTATCCCATGCATTTTTCTTCTCTGCCATATGCCTCATTAGTTCATCTGACATCCATTTTGGCCTAAACCTTGAACAATATTTCTTAGTTGGTATGTAAAGCCTAGTAGCTTCCAAGATAAGTTCTTTGAATGCTTCCCATTTTGAATTTGCTGTTGGTAACATCATCAGTTGGTCCCACTGTATAGAATTTAAATACTGTCTCAGTCCATCGTAGTCGCCTTTACGGAAGCAATAACCCTTCCCTTTACCCCTAATGGTAGTTACCTCTTTGAGTATATTAGGATGCTGAGAATAAATGAGCTTTAAACAATTGACTAAAAAGCCATATCATGAAGTTCTAAGCCTTTATTTTTCATAAAAGATCCAGTGAAGGCACAGGGCCAAGATGATGCATAAGTATATGAGAGGAGGTCATCACATTACTTGTTTAAGCTGCTTCCCACTCTGCCAAATCAGATCAACAAAATGGGTAGTGCACGTCTTAGGTTTCTGCCACAATTGTAATGGATACAAAAGCAGAACAGCATGTGTGCAGCAAGTTTAATGTAAATAATGGGGAAAAACAGAGCATAAAAATTTCTCTAAATATTACAAACTACACTTGGTGATGCTTTTTCAAGTAAAGCTGTTGTTTATCACTCTCCAAAATGGCCAAGAATCTATCAAAGATAAGCTTCAACTTCAAGCGGTGATGAAAGTGAAGGTAAAAATTTGTTTGATTGGTGATTAACCATTCAAAAAATTACTGATGAAATGGGCATCTTCTTTGGATCATGCCTGGTGATTTTGACTGAAAATCTCAGCATGTGCCAACAAAATTCATTCCAAGATTCCAAACAACGATCAAAGTTTGTCATCAAGTGAGGAGCGGAAAAGAAGGTAGAAAATGGATCCTGACTGAAACCTTGCAACCTCGTAACTGCGGGATTGCAAGGTGTTTTTTTTTTCCTTCTCTTCCTTAAACTCAAAATGAAGCTTAAAGGTGAAGATATGATGACATTTCAACAGAACATGATGGTGAAACTCAACCAGCTCACAGAAGACTGTCACTGATGCTTTCAGAAGTGACAAACGCACTGGTATGCTTGCACGGAACCAAATAGACGGGAACTGCTTATAAGAATGTTGTATGTACTCTTAATTTTTTTTAGGAAAAAAAGTCAACCTTTGATCAAACTTCATATTGTTTTATAACAGTAAACATAGGTAATAATAGCATGGAGTAATGTTCTTTTGCTGTGCTAGTCTAATAGCAGACCTAGGATAAACATAAGTTCCCTTTCTTACTAATAAAAAAAAATTACAAATAAAAGTCTCTATTTATAATATCTTAGATACCATTTATCTGTTTTTCTAAGTATGTGTGAAGCAAAAGGGGGGGGTATATACCAAGATTTCCAATCTCCAAAAATTATTTTTTACAGTTTGTATAAATTTATAAATATTCACTTTTTTTGCATTATTTTTAATTAATATCAAGTGACTCAAAAGGTCATAAATTACAAGCCTATAAAGTTTAATGGCAAAAAAAGTACTAAATGAAATTATGCATGTTTGTAAGCATAATAGGATTTCTGCACTACTGCAGAAATCCTGTTAATGACAGAAAAATAGTGGGAGTAAGACAGTCATGTACATTGCAAACTGCAGCATGTGAGAGTGCACAATTTTTATTTCAAGGCAACTAAAGTTATATTTATCCTTTTTTTTTTTTTTATTATTTGCATCCATTAAAAGAATGGTTCCGGCCATTTTCAAAAATTAGTCAAAATGGGAATATTTTATGCATAAAATAAATATATACTGTCCGTATAGTCTGTAAACTCCTGAAAATTTCTTAGTACTTTATGGCTATGTCCAATTTTAGCTATTTTTTTTTTTTTTATAGAGGAATAGCATCTATGGAATCTGCAATGTCAAAACAACTGTTGGGGGGTTAAATTGTATTACTGATAAATAGCAATAATTCTTAAAAGCAAAGTTACTTTTACTTGTAATGCAATAATTTGTTTTCCCTAATTCCTGCAGATTTAGTTTGCTCTTTTCCATATTTAAGTGCTGCTGTCATGTTTTAATCTTGTACCTCTAGTATATTCTGATTCACCCAATTTCAATATTAATCCAACTATTGAAATTATATAATATGCCCTTTCAGAAGACCCAGCAGCATTAGAAAATGTTGAGGTAGAACTAGTAGAACAAACTCCATCATATCAAAGTGCAGCTTTAAGGAGGGTAAAGAAAGGTAACCTGAAAACTTCAGATTCAGTTCGAAATCCTAGAAGGGTAAGCTTTGATCCTCTTGCTCTTCTACTAGATGCAGCACTGGAGGGTGAATTGGAACTGGTGAAAAAGACAGCACAAGAGGTAATTTATTACCAACATAATTTTTGTTTTTTTATTTTAACTGTCATAACCTGTATTCTCATCAAAGTGGTGACCAGAAACTGTACAGTGATTGTCAATTAAGTAGATTCTTTTAGAGGATGAACTTTGACTTGAAAATGGATTTAAATTAGTCATTAAACATACTGTTTTTATGCTACAATCACAAAATGTTTGTGGCCTATGTAGTCTGAGAGTGGGTTGTAGCTATTATTAGTTCTCACAATGACAACTTAATGTGATCTTTAAAAGATCCAATTATATAGAATATAGTAATGAATATGAACAAAAGAACTGTGTAAAAACATTGATATTAAATTTTAATAGATTAACTGAAATTTAATGGGAAAATATATAAATATGCTGTGAAAGAACCATATACTGCAATCTTTAATTTCTAATCTTTATCACTGAGAAAGAACAATTTTAGATCAAGGTTACATGTTATAAACTGAGACAGAACAGACAAAATCAGTCTGTCTAAACGACAGACTGATTTCTTCTGTTCAAACGACAGTGTACCCGATACCTTCCCACTGTCGTTCTGTTTTTTGAACAACAGTAGGAAGCTATCTGGCTACTTCTTACTGATGTTAATCTGGCCAAACATTTGGGTTTCACTGTTCTGCTGTTTAATATGGCAGTCTTTAACAGGTTACTGTGGAGTTTGAAGGCACCTGGAGGTGGGGGGGATGTAGGGAGCTGGAAGAGAAGAGGTAAAGAAGTTTGTGATAGAAGTTCTCCTTATGAAAATATGAGAACAGACATAGCAGCAAAGAGAGATTGCTACATACCCATTGTTTCTGTTTATTATATGCTGTGGACTGAATGTAAAATGCTTCCAAAACTCCCCTCTTCTCCTAGTGTTGTTTTCCTTTTTAATAATTTAGAATCTGCAGAATGAAAGAGTTATGTGCGTCTATAGACTGGTTGAACATTATCTGAATGCAGGTGTCCAAACATTGCATTATTAGTGTACTCTTCCTGCATTCAATTTTCCTGAACATATGCTTAATGCAAAATTTGTTACATTAACTTTGTAAGTAATGTCCCTGGTTTCCAGTTGTGGTGGGTGGAGAAGAAAATGAAGATATCAGTATCTGTTTTAACATTTTATTTTCTTGGAAATGCACTTGAAATGCTGCAAAGCTTGATTATTCTGGTCACTTTCTAACCAATGCTGGGATAACAGGAAAGGATGATAGCTGGAGAGAGATGGAGGGAATTGTGAAAGTTGTTGAATAGGTTTCTGGATTTTTTTTTTGGACCAAATGTTGGGGAATAGCAGTTATTAGCTAGCAGAAGTTTTAATTTGATTCAGTTCTGACTTCAGATGGGGGGGATAGAATTAGAGGGCCCTCAGAATGTGGCTTTTAATAATGTCTGTTTTTACACTGCTGTAATTATAATTTAAAACCATGCATTAGGTATACAGAACAAAAATAAGCTTATAATAAAAAATGTAAAAAAAAATTTAACAAGAACAGTGGGGAAGAAAATTCACATAAACTGTTGAATTTGAATGACAAGCACCAGTAAGACTGCCACATAGAGGCAGCACATTACCAATAAGTTCTTTAATTCTGACATGATATTGGATAATATGAACAAATAATACTTTTTAAGTGAGGTAATGCCGTCTTTTTATCCAAAAAATTTTTCCTGATTACCACATTGTGAAATCTGCGTGACCTGCTGAATTACTTAACAAGTACAGGTCAATGCTGAAAAGAAGCCGCAAGTTAGGGTTAAATTGGAAAATGCCTGCAATTCTGCCCAGACATGATAGGAGGAAGTACATGATGAGAGCCTTGTCAATCAATTCAGCTCTGGAGAGATTGTGTAATTTTGCACTACGTGGTTGGGGTCTGTGTTTGTTAACAAGAGAGACTGCTTCTACAGAGATGGGATACACTTAAATAGAAAGGATGCAAGAATATTTGCTGATGCTATCAAGACAGTGTTAGGTGGGTCAGAAAACTGCTAGCTTGGTAGGGGCATACAGTGATTCTTGAAAGTGATTCTTGCACTGCTTCTACTGGAATGAGCAAAAGCCTGGAAGGCAAGTTGCTGGGGATCTCAAGAGCTGCTAGGAATCATCATGAAACAAGTAAATACATGGGCTGTGTTAGGGTAAATAAGAGTAAGAACAAGTGCATGTACACCAGTGCTAGAAGTATAGTAAATAAATTTGATGAATTTGAAGCGCTGGTCAAGGAATCAAAGGTAGATATTGTTGGGATATCAGAGATGTGGTGTTACACAGATATAAGGAATGCTGAATTGGAATTAAGGAGCACAATGTATACAAAAAGGATAGACAGCATTGGAAGGGGTTATGCTGTTAGTTAAGAAATACATAAAATTTAAGGCAGTGCATCCAGTTGACATTGGTGGACAGTGCGATGTGAGTCAGTTTGGTGTGACATAAGCACTAGGAAAGTAAATATGTGTCACAAAGGAGGTTAGGCAGGCAAAGGAAGATTACGAGAAATCTTCGGCAAATGATGTAAAGAAAAACAGCAAAGAGTTCTTTTCTTATGTAAGCTCTAGAAGGAAGGGGATGAATCAGATTGATCCACTTAACATAGATAGTTTGACTATTGATGATCCTGCTCAAGTAGCTGATAAACTGAATTAGTATTTTGCATATATATTCACACATGAGGAAATCTGTAGGGAAGTGGAAGTTCATCCAACTCTAATAGGAAGCTAAATAACTGCTGCACAAATTGGAGCAGTGTGGCATTGGAGGCAAATTGCTGCTATGGATAAAGGGATGGTTGAGTGGCAGAAGACAGAGAGTGGTAATCAATGGACACTGCTCAACGTGGACTAATGTTATTAGTGGAGTTCCTCAGGGTTCAGTGTTGGGTCCATTGTTGTTTTCTGTATTTATAAATGATATAGATGATGGTATATCAAGCTTAATGTCCAAGTTTGCAGACGACACAAAGGTTGGCAGGGTTGTTAATGACACTACTGATGCTATGCTGCTGCAACAGGATCTGGAAAGGTTGAGCAGATGGGCTGAGAGGTGGCAAATGAAGTTTAACATTGACAAATGTAAAGTACTACATATGGGAAACAGTAACCCCAGATCAACGTATCAACTCTGTGGTACTACGCTGACAGTGGTAGAGACTGAAAAGGACCTGGGGGTAATTGTGCAGGCAGATATGAAGTTCTCTGAGCAGTGCAGACGAGCTGCAAGAGTAGCTCATGGTGTCTTGTCAATGATATACAGGAATTTTTCTAGCAGGGATAGGGATGTGATTATTCCCTTGTATAAGGCATTGGTCAGGCCACACCTTGAGTACTGTATACAGGTCTGGAGGCCTCATTTCAAGAAGGATGTAGAGCTGCTGGAACGAGTACAGAGAAGGGCAACAAGATTAGTGAATGGAACAAAGGGTTGCTCTTACGAAGAAAGGCTTAATTTTTGCAAATTACAGAGTCTGGAGACTAGGCATCGGCGAGGTAATCTGATAGAGGTGTATAAGGCTTTGAATGGCTTGAGCATGCTCAATGCCGATGGGATTCTTCCTCTTGCTCAGAATAATCACCTGAGAGGGCATAAATTCAAATTGAGGAAGGACGGATGTCGGATAGATGTGCGAAAATTTGCCTTTAGCCAGCGGGCAGTTGGTTTGTGGAATAGACTTCCATCACTTGTTGTTGAAGTTGATAGCCTACAAATTTAAGGCTCAGCTGGACAGGTATTTCGAACGAACGGAGGGGTGAAATGGGAGTAGTGGTTGTGCTTTTTTTTCCTTTTTTTTTTTTGGCTGATGCTGAATAAGCTTGCTTTCTTGCATCATATGCCTCTACCAATGCTAAATCAAAACTTTGTAATAACCAAGAGGAAAGTGGAGAAGAAATTGTTGAAGTTAACCATAAGAAAAGCACCTGGGGTGGATGAGATCTATCCAGTTATATTAAGGGAGGCAGTAAAGGAAGTAAGAAAACCTTAGCCATAATTATTAGAGCATCTTTGGACTCAGGGGAGATCCCCATGGACTGGAGATGTGCAAATGTATCCCCAATTCACAAAGGGGAATCAAAGGGTGACACGAGTAATTACAGACCTGTTAGTTTACTTCTGTTCTAAGGAAAATAATGTAATCACTGATTAAAGAAACATTGCAGGATCATCTAGACAAGACTGCAGTAATAATTCAGACAAAGCATGGGTTTGTTAAGGAGAAGTCTTGTCTGACCAATCTGATTGGACACTATGATGTGGTCACAAAGGAACTGGATGGAAAAAATAATTTTGATTTCCTATACTTGGATTTCAGGAAAGCTTTTGATACCGTTGCATGTGGAAGACTACTGTACAGATTGGAGCAGTATGGCATTAAGGGCAAGTCGCTACAATGGATAAAGGATGGCTGAGTGGGAGAAGATCAATGGAAACTGCTCTTTGTGGACCAGTGTTATTAGTGGAGTCTCCAGGGTTCAGTGTTGGGCCCATTTTTGTTTTGTAAATTAATCAGTGATATTGATGAAGGTATATCAGGCTTAATGTCCAGGTTTGCAGATGACACAAAGGTTGGCAGGGTTAGTAATGACAGTATGCTACTGAAAAAGGATCTAGAAAAGTTGAGCACATGGGCTGAGAAGTCGCAACTGAAGTTTAACATTGATAAATGCAAGGTACTGCATATGGGTAGCAGTAACCCCAGAGAAATGTACCAACTGTGTGGTACTACACTCAGAGTAGTGGAGAATGAAAAAGTCCTGGGGTTGATTGTGCAGTCAGATCTGTAGTTGACAAGACCTCATGATGTCAGGTCATGGGGTCTTGTCAAGAATTTTGCTAGCAGGGATAAGGAGGTGATTATCCCTTTATATAAGCCAATGGTCAGATCACACCTTGAGTACTGCGTACAGGTCCGAAAGCCTCATTTTTGGAAGGATGTAGAATTGCTAGAACGAGTACAGAGAACGGCAACAAGATTTGTGAGGGGAACAAAGGGGTGCTCTTACCGAGAAAGTAACAAATTGCAGAGTCTGGAGACTAGGCACCTGCGAGGTGATCTGATTGAGGTGTATAATGCCTTGAATGATTTGAGCAGGCTCAATGCTGATGGGATTCGTCCCCTTGCTCAGATTATGAATCTGAGGGGACATAAACTCAAATTGAGAAAAGAGAGTCGTAGAATAGATGTTCAGAAATTTGCATTTAGCCAGCAGGTAGTTGATTGCTGGAGCAAACTTACATCTGTTGTTGTGGAAGTTGAGAGATTAAATAAATTCAAGGAAGAACTAGACAAACTTTTGAAGTGAATGCATGGGTGAAATGGGGAGGGGTTTTTTTTTTTTTTTTTTTTTTGGCTTGTGCTGCATAAGCTTGCTTTCTTGCATCTTTGCCTCTTCTAATGCTAATGCTAAATATCAGAGTAATGTTGATACCAGCAAAACAAATGCCATATGTAAAGTTGCATAACTCTCAGTGTCATCAATCAAATATCTTGCAAGGAATAAGGTGGGATATGAGAGCCTGTTAAATGCCAAACAAAATATATATTTACATAATTCAGAAAAATTAATTTCTCTTAATTCATAGCAATTTCATATTGGAAACCAGAAAAAGTGAACACTGTATATACTTATGCTGCTGTATCCTACTGCTGTATTTCCAAGAGGGGGAAATTAATTAGAAATTGGCTTTGAATTGCTATGCAAGTGGTTTCTACAGAAGCATAGTGAAGGAGTACCAATAAATGGGGGTAATTTTCAAAATACAGGCACTTAAATTCATAAGCTATTTAGTGGAGATGACATATTTAAAGCTTCTGAAGGGTGGTTTTGGTGATGGGAGGCTAATCGCAGAATATCCTAGATCAGTCTTGTAGATGAATCTGCATTACAGCAGCAGAAGTGTTTCCTGAATTTCTGCATAATACACCGATGAGCCAAAACATTACGACCACCTGCCTAATATGATGTTGGTACTCCACGTGCAGCCAAAACAGCTCATACCTGGTGAGGCATAGACGCTACAAGATTTCTAAATGTGTCTTGTGGTATCTGGTACCAACATGTAACCAGCAGATCCTTTAACTCCTGTAAGGTCTGTGGTTTGAGATGCCACAGATCGGAGTTGCTGTTCCAACACACACCACAGATGCTCAATGGGATTGATGTCTGGAGAATTTGGAGGCCAGGGCAATACCTGGAAGCCTTCCTCATGTTCTGCGAACCAGTCTTGAACAATCCAGGCGGTGTGGCATGGCGCATTATACTGCTGAAAGACGGCACTGCCAGAGGGGAAGAGAGTTGCCATGAAACGGTGTACCTGGTCGGCAATGATGTTTAAGTAAGTGGTAGACCTCAGAGTGTCCGGCACATGGATGACTGGACCCAGGGTATCCAAGTAGAACATTGCCCAAAGCATGACACCGCTACCACCGGCTTGTTTTCATCCCATGGTACATCCAGGCAGCATCACTTCCCCAGGTAAACGACATACACGTATCCAGCCTTCCACATGGTGCAACAGGAAACGTGATTCATCAGACCAGATGACCTTCTTCCAATCACTCAAGGTCCAGTTTCGATGCTCGCGTGCCCATTGTAGGCGCTGTTGTTGGTGAACCATGTTTAGCATGGGCACTTGGAACGGCCTGCGACTATGCAGCCCCATTTTCAGAACCCTGCTGAAAATGGTGTGTGACACATTACTCCCGTCGCCAGCATTCCAATTACTGGCGAGTTGCATCACAGTCGCCCTTCTGTTGCCATGTACCATCCGGAAGAGCCTTTGCTTACCTCGAGCATTGATGAGCCGCGGTTGTCCAACACCTTGCCAGCGGTTCGTGGGTTCCCCCTCCTCAGACCACTTTTGGTAGGTACTAACCACAGCTGACCGTGAGCACTCCACCAGCTGTGCCGTTTCAGATATGCTCTGACCCAGTCTTCTGGCCATTACAATTTGGCCTTTGTCAAACTCACTTAAGACCGCTGCCTTTCCCATCTGGGAAAAAAAAAAAAAAAAAAGAGTAACACTGATTAACGGAGCTCAGTATCAGGTGTTTTTTTTTATATACCATGTCCCAACCTGCGCACACCCCGTTTTTCACCTGCAGTTGTGCCACTGCTGCTAATGCGGCATAAAAATTTTAAACCAAACCAATCACCTGCAGTTGCTTCGATTTGCATAACAACTCATTGGTCATAATGTTTTGGTTCATCGGTGTATGATTCAAGATGATGAATTCAGAGATAAAAAGTTGTACAGCTGTGACGAAACAGTGCTATACTGTAAACTTCTTCCTGACAAGTCATTGGATATTAAAAAGGAACACAACAAAGCAGGTGGGAAAACTAACCAAGAGAGAATTGATTGTGTTACTGTGCACACACAAGACTGGAAACAACAAGCTAAAGCCATTGTGCATCAATAAAAGTCAGTCTCCAGTGTTTTAAGCACAATCAGTATAAAATCTCTACCTATGATTTATAAAAAAATACTTCAATGCTTTGATATTTCTGCTTTGTGGCTTGAAAGTGAGTTTTTAACCTCTGGTGAGACACCACTTGCTTTCCAAAAAACTTGAAGAAAAGGCTCTGTTACTACTGGAGCACTGCCCAACTCATCCTTTGGCTGATGTCCTGAAATCAAAAGAAGGCAAGATCAGTATTACATTTCTGCCAAGGAACACGACTACACTAATTCAGCCTATGGATCAAGGCATTATTCGAGCCTTCAAAGCCTACTGTCATGGAGAGATACTTGCTGGTGTTGTGAACTCAGAAATTCAAATTCAAAAATTTCTGAAAACATTAACACTGAAAGATGCTGAATACAATATTGGATTAGCATGGGAGAAAGTAATTTCAACATCAATTTAAAACTGCTGGAAAAAATGTATTGGAAAAGATAATAACCATGAATTAGTAGCATTTTCAGAACAAGAAGTAGAGGCTGCTTGTAATGTTGTTGGTGGCAGTCTTGGAGCAAATGATCTGACTGCTTGGATTGAAGTCGATGCAGAAGCTCCAGCACATTATCTGAGTGAGGAAGAAATTGCACCCTCTGTGAGCAGTGGGAAGACAATAGACAAACAGAAGTCCAGTTACACAGGATGTGACTCAGAAGATAATGCGGATGTAAGGAAAAAGCACCAGAAATTAACAAAGTGCTTGAAAACATTAATAAATCTTAATGGCATGATTAGAACATCAGTGATAGTACACATCTTCAATTATTGCATCTGACCATTATTAAGAATTATGTATTAATAAAACACTGTCATCAGTTCCAGCAACTAAATTACATGGCTATTTCAAAATGGGTGTGTAAAATGTAAGTCCATAGCAGCACTGTATTATTAGAATGTGAAGGGAATGATATAACCTTTAATACTTTGTCTTTTAGTTTGTATACTCATAAAACATTAGTAAATAAAGTATTTATTTATTAAGTGTATTTTTGTTAAAAAAAAAATGGGGAAAAAATTATAAAATATTTTTTGGCTATAACGCACTTTTCTGATACCCACATTATATTGAGCTTACACTGTATATTAAAAATTGGTATCTGTTAGACACCATGCTACAACTGAAAAGTTCTAATGGAGGAAAAATTTAAAAAAAAATTTTTTTTTCAGTTGATAAATTTTCCCAGCATGCCTAGTTTGACACTTAATAACATAACTCATAAGCACAAACTTACACCAAATGTTAATTTAAGTTTTATTGTTCCAACCTTTACATTTACAGGTTCCTAACCCAAGTGCAGCTAATGATGAAGGAATAACAGCTCTGCATAATGCTATCTGTGCTGGTCACTTTGAGATAGTTACATTTCTTGTAGAATTTGGTTGTGATGTTAATGCACAGGATAGTGATGGATGGTGAGTGGAAATCTTATGTATTAAAAAGAAATATGTATGGATTATGGAATAATAAGCTTAAAAATTAAAACTGAGTGGTATGATTTATCACATTCATAAATAATTTTAATATAACATGAAAATTTCTATTTTGTTACATTTTTTTTCTTTTGTTTATTCATTTTTAGTTTCATTATACTAACGAGACTAAATATTATAGCAAGATCAATTCTTGGTCTCACCATAATAACTGCAAAGAATCACTTACAAATCAACTCACATTTGTAAAGCAATTCACTTTTTGAGAACCTTATAAGCAAGTAAATAAGGACAAGGAGGTTCTGCCTCTAATTTCCTATATAGCAATGCACAACATAAAGACTACAAGCATCTGCTGTTTGAAAAGTCACTGATCTCACAATTTTTTCCTTGCTATTAGCCGCATTAGTATATGTGCATAAGCACCTATTATCTTTACCACATCTCTGTCTGTCCGTCCATCCACCCACCCACCTGTATTTAACAATCTGACTCTCAGTGGATAGACTTTCTTGGAATTTTATATTTGGTTCATATAGAAAGATCAGGGGTCCTTAGCCTGTGGATCATGATCCAAAAAGGGGTCACCATGTAGTTTAAGGTATGATCTCTATGATCACCTTTGATAAATTTAAATTTTGCCCTACTTAAGCATGTTTTTTTTCCTGCTCACTTAGTGTTATGGATTGAAATATGCTGATTTTAAGTATTAATTTAACCTTGAACAAATTAGCAGGCTGTGGTTTCACTTCATATGTATATTTTCTGCTACCAAAGTTATTATGTAAAACTACTACTAATGAATAAATTAATTATTAACCATATTTTAATATTAATATTTTTTAAATTACCTAGTTTCCCAAGTGTTAGTTATATTTTAATAATAGTAACATCATACTTAATTTGTAAACAGTAATTAGAGAAAATACATTATTAATTCAAACCCAAGCCATGAGTCCCAAAGCTGACACCCAAACTTAATCTGCAATCCAGCTGATAATAGTTAAGAACCACTGAAGTAGATGCTGCTGATCTGTCTTCTGAGGTTCAAATGAGCATGTGCCATTTTTTTGCAGAATTTTGAATGAATTTATGAGAGAGAGAGAGAGAGAGAGAGAGAGATCTGCATTTTTAGTTATTTTTTATGCTTTCCCCACAAAGCTTGTTAAGCCTTAAACGTATTTTAAAATTTCTTCTATTGAAGAATTGAGGAAATTTTTAATATCAATGCAAAAAAAATGTGCTGTGTGAATGTTTCATCACAAAAACTTTCAGAATGGTCAATTTTGTATATTTTTGAATCTTCTTTGCAGGACTCCCCTTCATTGTGCTGCTTCTTGTAATAATCTTCCAATGGTTAAGTTTCTGGTAGAACGAGGTGCCTGCATTTTTGCAACTACTTTGAGTGATCATGAAACAGCAGCTGAAAAGTGCGAAGAGGAAGAGGAAGGATTTGATGGTTGCTCTGAATACCTGTATAGTACGTACTTTATATATAATTTAATTCACTTTTTTTGCTATCGTTTAATTACATCTAATTTTTAAATTATGTCAAATGAATGTCCTTTTCTTATATAATGCATGATCCTGCTTGTAACAAACTCAAAGGAGTCTATGAAATCTTAATTCCTTATAGACAAACCCCAACAAATTGGATGAAAATAGAGTATAGTATTATGACAGTTATATAATATACAGCTAAGGCTTGAAGTACTGTAAATTTACTCATAAAATTTCCAGCAAAAGCTTATTATTTCAGTACTCACCTCTGAGATCATGATTAGGGTTTAAAATTCATAAAAAGCAAAAGTAAAGGTGAAGGA
Organism: Mastigoproctus giganteus; assembly: GCF_048544385.1. Taxonomy (NCBI): domain Eukaryota; kingdom Metazoa; phylum Arthropoda; class Arachnida; order Uropygi; family Thelyphonidae; genus Mastigoproctus; species Mastigoproctus giganteus. The sequence goes on along the minus strand of NC_143577.1, from coordinate 211,693,817 downwards.
TTAACTACATTAAATTAAATAAGAACATGATCTGAGGAAGAAGTGCACCGCCTTTTTCCCTGGTTGTCGTCTATAAAAGAAAACTGCATAAAAATAACTAGGATGGAGTGTCAAAAACCAAGAGCTTAAATGTGAGACTTTCAATGTTGTCATGCGCCTCCGTAGCCAGGTGGGAAGGAGCAGCAGTGGTAGCACATGCTTCTTGATTAGACCGGGGTTCGAGCCCGTCACCACCAAATACGGAGAATGCGGAAAGGTCAGGGAATGACCACCGCATATTCCCGGAGCAATATGGCCTTAGTTGCTAATGCTCCTAAAAACCAAATAACAACAATGTTGTCATCATCAGTTGGTTATGTGACATAAGCAGAAGGTAGTCATTTATAGTATCTTTAACTCCCAGGATGCATCACGTTAAACACATGGCTAGCCGGGTGGGTAAAGTGCCTGCCTGGCAACCCAAAGGTCGCGGGTTCGATTCCCGCCTCGGGCTTGGATCAAAGTACTGCAAAAACCTTTGGAGGTGTATTATGGCCACAGAAGCCGATGCGCCAACAACTACCAAAAGTAAAGTAAGTAAAAAAGTAAAAGTTAAACACATGGAAATTTGAGATGTGTCAGACACCATATTGGTGAAAGGTTTGCCGTTAATTTAGCATTTAGGATTTCATGTGATGCATTCTGTCAAAACCATTCTATAGGAAGGGCTTCATACTGGAGTATTTTGTAATTAGAATTTAACTTGATTAAAGTTATTGCACAGTCTATTATAGATTACCAAATAATGATAATATAAACAGACAGTTCTGTTTAATCAGCATTATAAATGTCTGATAAAGGATAACCATGTGACAAGATCTGAGTTTGAAATCCTTACATAGCCTTACAATATATGCTATATCAATTTTTCAGTCACTGCTACCAGCAGTGGCTGGTTGCAGTGACTCTCTTGGCTCAAAGTTTTATACCTTAAAGCTGACCCAAACTTTTTAGAGTATAAGATCACAAGCATTTGCTTGTAGAATGGAGAACTTACAGATAAGTTTTGACTTCTACTGATGAGGACCACTGTAAAAGGAACTCTTCAACATCATGATACACGGTGATATTCTTTCCTGTTGAGCATCTTTAGATTTGGCTAGTTTAATCAAAATTTGAACTCTGCTTTTAATAATTTTTTGATAAGGAAATAGAAAGAATTCTATATTCTTTTGCTAAATTGCACCCTTTAAGAAGCTCTAGGCTTTTTTAGGTGTGGTCTTCATATCTAGACAGTATCCCAAATGTTGTCTTACAATTACTCAATCTGTAGAGTAACCATTATTGCCTTGTATAGTGGGATTAGGACCTTAACTCTACAAGCAAATATCCAAAAAACCATCAATAGGACACCATGAGTCCTACTTGCCTCCAGCCTGCACTGCAGAGAACTTCATGTCTTTCCAATTTAGTCCACAATTTTATTGGTTCTAGTGCTCTTTTAAGTCTTATTTCTTAGCATGTTGGTTTGCAGGTTCTTATTCACAATACACGTTCTCCTTGCCTCTTCTTTGACTGAACTATTCATCTAGGAGTTAGATATTTGATGGTATGAAACTAATTAATCTTCACAGGAAATCTGTATAGGAATCTGACCCGTGATATGCTAAAATTACCTTGTTCTCTTTTTAATTCTACGAGGGGTGATCATTTAATTTGCAGACTGGTGCAAGATCTTATCCTAATTGCCATCATCTAAATCTTCTGTGGATTTGTCCTTCTCTAAGTACTCTACCTTGAACTTGACACACTTCCATGCTTCTTGCAGGCCATTTTTCAAAAGACTGCAAAGTGCTTCCATTGTGGTTCTGCGATAATAATTCTCGGACACAAAACACTTGCTTTTCAGAGCATTCTTCAGACGTGGAAACAGGAAGAAATCACACAGGGCTAAGTCCAGTGAATAAGGGGGATGTGGCAGAACCTCTGCACCTAAGGCAGTGATTATTGGCTGCACAATATTAGCCATATGGAGCCTGGCATTGTTTTCATGGAGAAACCACTTCACACCAGAAAGTTCTTGACATTTCCCATGATTGGTGTGGTGAAGTTTGACTCTGAGAACTTCTCAGTATGCTTCTTTATTCATAGTTGTTCCACGAGGCACAAAATATATAACAAGAATGCCTTTTTTATGTCAAAAAACACAAGAACCATTTGTTTGTCTGCCGAACGAGAAGCTAAATTTCAGAGGTCTTGGTGAATCAGAACGCTTCCACTCACTCCACTGTTGTTTTGTCTCTGGATCGTAGTGAAATATCCAAGTTTCATAACATCACTATTTTATTTAAGAAGTTTTGACCCTATGTTTCAAAACAATCAAGCATTTCTTTTTGCACAAGTCTTCTCTTTGCTATTTTTGCTCTGAAGTCAAATTGTGTGGAATCCAGTGAGCACTACCGGTTATGAAATGGACATTCTAACAGCTAATTCACAAAGTGTAATTCGCATGTCTTCATCTAAGATTTCCTGGGCTTTTGCGATTTGCTCAGGAGTTGTTGAGGAGGAAGACCGACCATGCCTTGGGTCATCTGCAACAGACTCAAGGCCACTGAATCACTTGTGACATTTAAATATGGCCTTCCTACCAAGACGCTCATACTGTATGCTTCATTCATCTCTTTAACTGTTTCTGATGCATTTAAGCCCCATCTGACACAATAACAAATTGCATATTGCTGTTCAAGCACACGCTTCTTGATTAGACCGGGGTTCGAGCCCGTCACCACCAAATACGGAGGATGCGGAAAGGTCAAGGGAATGACCACCGCATATTCCCGGAGCAATATGGCCTTAGTTGCTAATGCTCCTAAAAACCAAATAACTAAAAAACAATAGCAAACAAGCTGTTCAATCTGTATGTCTGAAGTGATACTTGCTTCAAAATGAATGTCACTGACATGCGGCTAAAAAAACTCTTCACACAACATTAGCTCGACAAGTACTGGCATGCACACACAGTCTGCTCACTAGCGATTAGGGGAGAGTGCCTCTAGTGGCACTTATGGAAAGTTTGCAAGGTAAACATAAAATATTCCACTGCAAAATGATCACCCCTTGTGCTATTCACCTATTATGTTCAATTAAATCTAACCAAGAGTATTTAGCTTGTCAATTTTTATATTATTATCCATTATATTTTGTTTACCTAACCCCTAAATCTCTTTGTATACTGTTTTTAATTCAATTCCACCAAGTGTACAGTTATTTTGAGGTTGTTGTTCTCCAAATGCATTTTACTGCAGTAAAACATGGCTGCCACTTTTCAAATCATCCTCTGAATCCCAAGTCATCCTGAAGAAGCACTGCTTAGCATTGATCATTAACTATGCTGCTGCAAAATTTATATCACACCCTGTATCCCGTGAGCATTACCATTAGCACATGATGCAAGAAAACAAGCTTATACAGCATCAGCCAAACAAACACACACACACACACACACACACACACACACACACACACACACACACACACACACACACACACACCTTCTCATTTCACCCATCCGCTTGCTCCAAATGCTTGTCTAGTTCTGCCTTGAATCTGTTTAAGCTATCAACTTAGCATTAGCATTAGCATTAGTAGAGGCATTTGATGCAAGAAAGCAAGCTTATGCAGCATCAGCCAAAAAAAAAAAAAAAAAAAAAACCCACTTCCACTTCACCCCTCTGTTCGTTCAAAATACCTGTCCAGCTGAGCCTTAAACTTATTTAGGCTATCAACCTCCACCACAAGGGATGGCAGTCTGTTCCACCAACCAACCACCCGCTGGCTAAAGGCAAATTTCCGCATGTCTATCCTACATCTGTCTTTCCTCAATTTGAATTTATGCCCTCTCAGGTGATTTTTCTGAGCTAGAGGAAGAATCCCATCAGCATTGAGCATGCTTAAACCATTCAAGGCTTTATACACCTCTATCAGATCACCTCGCTGGTGCCTAGTCTCCAGACACTGTAATTTGCAAAACTTAAGCCTTTCTTCGTAAGAGCACCCCTTTGTTCCATTCACTAATCTTGTTGCCCTTCTCTGTACTCGTTCCAGCAGCTCTACATCCTTCTTGAAATGAGGCCTCCAGACCTGTATACAGTACTCTAGGTGTGGCCTGACCATTGCCTTGTACAATGGAATAATCACCTCCTTATCCCTGCTGGAAAAATTCCTGTATATCATTGACAATACTCCATGAGCTACTCTTGCAGCCCGTCTGCACTGCTCAGAGAACTTCATATCTGCCTGCACAATCACCCCCAAGTCCCTTTCATTCTCTACCACTGTCAGTGTAGTACCACAGAGTTGATACGTTGCTCTGGGGTTGCTGTTTCCCATGTGTAGTACTTTACATTTGTCAATGTTAAACTTCATTTGCCACCTCTCAGCCCATCTGCTCAACCTTTCCAGATCCTGTTGCAGCAGTGTAGTGTCAGTAGTGTCCTTGACAACCCTGCCAACCTTTGTATCATCTGCAAACTTGGACATTAAGCTTGATATACCATCATCAATATCATTTATAAATACAGAAAACAATAATGGACCCAACACTGAGCCCTGAGGGACTCCACTAATAACATTAGTCCACGATGAGCAGTGTCCATTGATTACCACTCTCTGTCTTCTCCCACTCAACCACCCCTTTATCCATAGCAGCAATTTGCCTCCAATGTCACACTGCTCCAATTTGTGTAGCAGTCTTCCATGTGCAACAGTATCAAAAGCCTTTCTAAGATCCAAGTATATAATATCAAAGTTATTCCCTGCATCCAGTTCTTTTGTGACTGCATCATAGTATCCAATCAAGTTGGTCAGGCAAGACTTCCCCTTAACAAAACCATGCTGTGTCTGAGCTATAACTGAAGTCTTGTCTAAATGATCCTGCAGTGCTTCTTTAACCAGTGCCTCCATTAATTTTCCTGGAACAGAAATTAAGCTCACAGGTCTATAGTTACATGTGTCAGCCTTTGATCCTCCTTTGTGAATTGGGGTCACATTTGCACATTTCCAGTCTATGGGTACCTCCCCTGAGTCCAAGGAAGCTCTCATAATTATGGCTAAGGGTTTGCTTACTTCCTTTGCTGCCTCCTTTAATATAACTGGATAGATCCCATCCACCCCGGGTGCCTTTCTTGTGTTTATCTTCAACAGTTTCTCCTCCACTTTACTCCCAGTTATTTCAAGATTCTGTAGCTTACTGCTAGAGTTGAATACACCTCTGGCATTCCCCTTGCTGAATAACTCCTCATGTGTGAATGTCGATGCAAAATATTCATTTAGTTTGTTAGCTACCTGAGCAGGATCATCAACAGTTGACCCATCAATATCAAGTGGACCAATCTGATTCATCCCCTTCCTTCTAGAGTTTACATAAGTAAAGAACTCTTTGCTGTTTTTCTTTGCATCCCTTGCCAAGGATTTCTCGTAATCTGCCTTCGCCTGCCTAACCTCCTTTGTAACTTGGTTGCATATCAACTTGTATCTATCATAGGCTTCTGTGTCATGTGTTAATTTGTAAGTATCCCATGCATTTTTCTTCTCTGCCATATGCCTCATTAGTTCATCTGACATCCATTTTGGCCTAAACCTTGAACAATATTTCTTAGTTGGTATGTAAAGCCTAGTAGCTTCCAAGATACGTTCTTTGAATGCTTCCCATTTTGAATTTGCTGTTGGTAACATCATCAGTTGGTCCCACTGTATAGAATTTAAATACTGTCTCAGTCCATCGTAGTCGCCTTTACGGAAGCAATAACTTCTACAACAACAGATGGAAGTTTGTTCCAGCAATCAACCACCCGCTGGCTAAAGGCAAACTTCCACACATCTATCCTACAACTGTCTTTCCTCAATTTGAATTTATGACCTCTCAGGCGATTATTCTGAACAAGAGGAAGAATCTCATCAGCATTGAGCATGCTCAAACCATTCAAGCCTTTACACACCTCAATCAGATCACCTCGGTGTTTAGTCCCCCATACACTGTAATTTGCAAAACTTAAACCTTTCTTCGTAAGAGCAACCCTTTGTTCCATTCACTAATCTTGTTGCCCTTCTCTGTACTCATTCCAACAGCTCTACATCCTTCTTAAAATGAGGCCTCCAGATCTGTATACAGTACTCAAGGTGTGACCTGACCATTGCCTTATACAAGGGGATAATCACCACCTTATCTCTGCTATAAAAATTTCTGTATATCATTGACCAGACACAATGAGCTACTCTTGCAGACCGTCTGCACTGCTCAGAAAACTTCATATCTGACAGCACATTACCCCCAGGTCCAGAGCCTCCGTAGCCAGGTGGGCAGAAGCAGCAGTGTGTAGCACACGCTTCTTGATTAGACCGGGGTTCGAGCCCATGACCACCAAATACGGAGGATGCGGAAAGGTCAGGGAATGACCACCACATATCTCCAGAGCAATATGGCCTGCTAATGCTCCTAAAAACCAAAAAACAAACCCCTCCCCCCAGGTCCTTTTCATTCTCTACCACCTTGAGTGTGGTATAACTTCTTCATCTATAAAGCTTTTGCCATGCTCGGTAATGAAACAGTCCAATTAGTATAAGTGGTAGCAAATGATGCAAGAAAGTGAGCTTATAAAGCTCACTTTCTTGCATCATCAACTAAAAAAAAAAAAAAATGGATGGCACATACCCCTCTGTTGGGTATGTGCCATCCTCAATTTGAATTTATGCTCTCCCTCATGTGTGTTGTCTCAGCAAGCGGAAGAATACCGTCAACATTGAGCTTACTCAATCCATTTCTCCAGCAGTACAGTTTACAGAACTGAAGCCTTTTTTAGTAAGAGCACCCTTTTGTTTCCTTCACCAATCTCGTTGCCCTTCTCTGCATCCATTCCAGCAGATTTACATCCTACCTAAAATGAAGTCTCCAGACCTGTATAAAATACTCATGTATACAGTATGCAGCCACCACGACCTTGTACATGGATAATCACCTCCTTATCCCTGCTAGCAAAGTTCCTGTATATCATTGACAAAATCCATGAGCTGTTCTGGTAGTCTGTCTGTGCTGCTTACAGAACTTTATATCTGACTGCACAATTACCCCCAGATCTTTTTTTCTTTTCCACTATGCTGGGTGCAGTACCACACAGTTGGTATGTTAATCTGGGATTACTGCTCTCCATATGCAGTACCTTGCATTTGTCAGTGTTTTAACTTCAACTGCTATTTCTCAGCTCATTGGCTTAATTTTTCTAGATCTTGTTGCAATAGCTTACCTTGATAACTGTCATTAATGACAGTTATCAAGGTAAGGGTGATAACTGTCAGGGTGATAACTTTTGCAGGGTGATAACTGTCATTAATGACAGTTATCACCCTGCAAAATTATCCAATTATTTCTGTCCAGGATTGAACTTGGGGACCTTGAAGCACATGTGAGGACGTGTGAAGCATACGCGATAACTACTACACCATGGAAATGTCAATTTGAAGACTTCCACATAGTCTTCATTTGGGCTGTAATATGCTAGAACACCATTCCACTCAATAAGTTTACTTTCTTAAGTTAAAAGCATTTCAGGTGTTTAACTTCCAGAAACTCTTTCTGTAATGTCAAGATGTTACAGATTACGAGCTCTAACCCATATTCATATCTAATTATAGAATATAAATGTCAGAAATGAGAACAGATGTTTTTTTGTACATACTGTATAAACTATTGACAAAAAAATATTTAATCTTATTTTAGTTACCAAATATTTTACTTGTTAGTATTTTTCATTTGAATGCTGATTAACAAAATATTACACTAATATTTTGTATTAAAGCACCAGTATTAAAGATAATTGAACAGATAAGAAATAACTGTATTAAAATCTTTTGGACCAGTATTATTCATAAATTACAAGTTGAGATTGGAAAGAAAAATGTCCCAAGAGAAAATGTCTTTTTGTTTGGATTTGTGAGTAAGTATACAGAAGGCCTTAGCAGTGCTCAGAGGAAGATAAGAACCCATAGATTTTTCTTTGATATCTTTCTAGTTCAGTCTGACCTTGAATATATATATTGTTTTTAAACCTGGTTTACACTGTCTTTAACTGTTAGGCCAGAAGATTTTTCAGTTCCTTTGAGAACAAAAGGGGAAAAGCACTTGTATGTTTGTACTTGCATATTACACAAGCATATTGACATTTTAGTAATCATTCCAAAAATCATTAAGTTATTGTCGTGAGTACTGTATTTTCATAAAAATGTAATTATTATATTTTGTAGGTATGCAAGAGAAGTTGGGAATTCTGAATGGTGGTGCTGTTTATGCTGTATATGATTATGAAGCTCAGAATGCAGATGAACTCAGTTTTCAGGACAGTGATATGATAGTCGTCTTACGGAAGGGAGATGATCAAGAGCGAGAATGGTGGTGGTCAAGGTTACAAGATAGAGAAGGATACATTCACGAAACCTACTTGGGTAAAAGGAAATCAGAATTATTTGATAACTTTTTCATATAAATAATATATTGCACTGTAGGCCTATATAGTAAAAGCTCTATTCACCAATTCTGTATTGATGTTAACTATCTACAGCAGTTTGTTCTCTCTCTCTCTCTCTCTCTCTCTCTCTCTCTCTCTCTCTCTCTCTCTCTCTCTCTCTCTCTCTCTCTCTCTCTCTTCTCTCGTCTCTCTCTCTCTCTCGTCTCTCTCTCTCTCTCTCTCTCTCTCTCTCTCTCTCTCTCTCTCGTGCAGACACACACCCACTCACACTGGGTATGTCATTAAGTGACCATATAAACATATTTTTGGTGTAGAAAATTTTCATATATGGCAGGATATATTTTTAATATATAAATATAAATTGTACTCTGGCACAATAAAAATTGTAATATGCATATCCAACACATTCATAAGTAATCCTTGCAACAAACTTTGGGTTTATTTTCATATGTTGTTTTTCAGAATAGTTGAAGCAGCTGACACTACATGAAATAGCAATATGTTATATCACCTTATATGTAAAAATAAATGCTAATCCTGTAACTTAGATAAAGTAGCTGGATTAGTAAACCATGCTACCCAGCTAAAATATTAGAAAAGAATCTCCATATTTTGTAGGTCTTTTGCATATCTAAATTAAAATTTTAATACATGCCATGTTGAATTGACCTATTGATGTAGTAACAATAATTATTCTAGTTCTTTCAATGATGAGAATAGTGGACTGTGTGCCAGAAGTAAGCAGTAACCTTCTGATTTATGTACACCATAAATTCCTAAGGAGTGGTTTTAATGCTCATAAATTGGAAGCAATTTGTCATTATATAAAAAACATATATACTGGGAGGGTGCAAGCCAAAAATAATACCAACTATAGAAAAGAAAAACATGCAAAAAAATTTTTTTTGTATATTTGTTACATTATGGTTAATATCAGAATAAATAAATGATACAAGGAAGCTAGTAGTTGATGCATTCTTTAATGCATGCATTACACTTTATTTTCAATATAGCAGCAGAGCATTATGACACAAATTTATCAATGGCAGTACAATAGAGAAGGCCATCCCAAGTGTCAATAAGGTTTCACTCCAAAATCTGAAAGTGATCTGTTCCCAACATTACCAAATTTGAGAGTTTGTGTTGCATATCTAGTTATCTTAATATACTGTACCACACAGTGAACATCAGGAAAAGAATTTTCTATGCCAGGTAGAGCTGGCAGAATGAACACAACAAAATACAGCCCTTGCATTGTAATAGTAATCGTGGCATGTGATGCAAGAAAGCAAGCATATGAGCTTATGTAGCATCAGCCAAAAAAAAAATTCCCACAACCATTCCCTCCAGATATTTGTCCAGTTCCTCCTTAAATTTATTTAACCTATCAACTTCCACGACAGATGGAAATTTATTCCAGCAATTAACAACCCGCTGGCTAAAGGCAAATTTCCACACATCTATTCTACAGCTGTCTTGTCTCAATTTGAATTTATGCCTCCCTAGGTTCGTAATCTGAACAAGTGGAAGAATCCCATCATTGAGTTGGGCAGCTGAGAGCTTGACAGGCCCCTCATATCAATTTCTTCGAGGGCATCTACCCTACACCTCAAGCTCTCATAGACGCCAATCAGAACGCTGAATTGACGCCTAATTTCTAGACACTCTCTGCACCTGTAACACACAAGGACATCCTCCTTGGCTAGATCATGTTCTGTTCCAGAAAGTTCGGCAAACATTTCACAAGCTGCACATTTCTTTAGGCTGTGATGCGCTGGAGAATCTCCCCCCCCCCTTCTCTCCCTAGTCATAGCACTCCTGCCACTTTGTGCCTGTTGCTTTGCTGCTCTAGTGTGGGGCACGATATTTTAAATTAATAAGATCAATAAATTTAATTAATTAATTGTCAATACTACACTATCGAATAGACTCCTAAATGCAGTGATGCATATTATGCTATATAATTTTACATTACAATAATTGTGTAACACAATTATTGTATGTTCACTGTTAAATAATATTGAATAGATTATTTAAATTATTATTAGCATTAGTTGAGGCATATGATGCAAGAAAGCAAGTTTATACAGCATCAGCCAAAAAAAAACCCCTTCCCATTTCGCCCATACGGTCACTCCAAATGTCTAGTTCAGCCTTAAATTTATTTAAGCTATCAACTTCCACAACAGATGGAAGTCTGTTCCAGCAATCAACTACCTGCTGGCTAAAGGCAAACTTCCACACATCTATCCTACAACTGTCTTTCAATTTTAATTTATGCCCTCTCAGGAGATTATTCTGAGCAAGAGGGAGAATCCCATCGGCATTGAGCCTGCTCAAAACATTCAAGGCTTTATACATCTCAATCACATCACCTCGCAGGTGCCTAGTCTCCAGACACTGTAATTTGCAAAACTTAGGCCTTTCTTCGTAAGAGCAACCCTTTGTTCCATTCACTAATCTTGTTGCCCTCCTCTGTGCTCGTTCCAGCAGCTCTACATCCTTCTAAAAATGAGGCCTCCAGACCTGTATACAGTATTCAAGGTGTGGCCTAACCATTGCCGTAGGCAATGGTTAGGCCACACCTTGAATACTGTATACAGGTCTGGATACTTGAATACTTGAATACTGTATACAATTTAATTGACAATGAAGTTTAACAAGATTAATAGATTTACTGATTAATTGACAATATTATATTATGCACTATACTATACAAAGCTAATGCTATCGAATTCCGGATATGCTGTATCGTGTTACAATGGCGGTAATTACGAACGGTACTTCTACAGACTCTTAAGTATTGATTAACTTCCAAATCTCGCTGTCTCAATTTAGAATAAACTAAGGATCCTGACTAGGTCTATAGCTACTTATAGATAATAATTTGATATAACAATTGGTTAATAAATCGGCTAAAACCTCTCGTTTAATGGAGCTGCAATTTGTAACACGTGGATTTGATACCATTACCGATACTAAGTAATACCCACAAAATCTCTATCATGTTAAACTTTAAACTAAGTATCGTAACTATGAATATAAAACTACTCTAGAAAATAAGTAAATATGCCAATTTAAGCTAATAAAACAGAAAATAAATCAGAAAAAACTTCTCTTCTCCAGGAGCTGCAAAATAGCTGCGGCCGCACAGGCTACCCTCGAACCCAAACCCCAAACTCTCTTAATTAGTGCCAGTGTACAACAATATCACCTTTTGTGCCCTTAAAAGATGATATCTGCTCTACAACATCATCAACCTTTGTTCCTGGCAGACATACCCTGGTCCTATTCCACCTATCCTTTTTGCACCATATATTCCCCATTTCCCTGACAATAGAGTCACAGAAAACAACTAGTTCCTGTGAGACCAGCACATTCTGCCTTGGGGATTGCCGTTGTGTTGCCTGATGTTCAAGTGCACAGTCTCTGCACCTAGCACACACACACAAAGACATCCTCCTTGGCTAGATTATGTCCTGTTCTAGACAGGTCTGCAAACATTTCACATTTTGCACATTTTTTTAGACTGTGATGCATTGGACAATCTCCCCCTTCAGTTCTTCCACGAGCCACAGTACTACTGCTACTTTGTGAACGCTGCTTTGCTGCTCTAGTCTCTGTCATAATTCCGTTTAAGTATAATTTAATTAACAGTGAAATTTAATAAGTTTAATTAATTTTACTGATTAATTGATAATACTATACTAATCTAGATTTCTAATACAGTGCCACCTATTTTGCTATTTAGTTTTACATTAAACCTTATGCTATTAAGTTCAGGGTTTACATTACACTATTCCGTATCATATAACAATGGTGGCAAGTTATGAACAGTAAGATCTATGGACAATAAGTATTACCTTTCAAAAAAATCTATCTAAATTCAAATAAACCAAGGAGCTTGACTAGAACTATAAAGCTACGTATAGAAAATAATTTAGTATAACAATTAAGTCAATAAAATGACTAAATATATATAGAAACGTAGTGTTCGCCGGAGCTGCAAAAATTATGGCATTACAAATTTTTATGCTCTTGGTCTCACAAAAGTTTGCAATTACACTAATGCTATATTAACAAGAAAATATAGTAGCAACATACAATACATTAATTGTATAATATTTTTATAATTTTACTTTATAAAACAAAATTTTACAAAATAATTGCTAATTTTGCAATATAAAACTCTGTTATGCTTTGTGTGTGTGTGTGTGTGTGTGTGTGTGTGTGTGTGTGTGTGTGTGTGTGTGTGTGTGTGTGTGTGTGTGTGTGTGTGTGTGTGTGTTATAGGTAAAATACATAAATCTTGAAAGTATTTCATTCTCATTCATTTTACTACTGTAAGGTAACATACCATGCAATTACTGAAGTTCAGCAAGAGATCAATCTTTGAGCTCCTAAATTTCTGGTGTCAAAAACTTTTGTTCATAAGATTGAATATTCACAAATTGGAACTATTACTGCACCATATTCTAATGTATTCCACAAATTTTAAATAGGATCCAGATTTGGATATAAGGAAGAGGGACATGGACATTAATTGAATTCTCCATTACAATACTTCAACCAATTACAAACAGATCTAGTTTCACATTACATGTCTAGTGGGTCTTGAAACAAAAGCTTTACAGTCTTGATGTTGATTTAACGGATTTCTGAGACAGTAGAAATATTCTTAAGTTTTGCCTGTATGATCTAGGCTTTTGATGGTTGTGTCTGTTATTAGGGTTAAACAAGTGCATAGTAAGTTTTACATTATGTGTCTAGCAGGTCTTGAAACAGAAGCATCACTCAGTCCTAAGGTCAAACTGATCAGTGTGATGGATAGTTTGCATTATCATCTTGAAAGTGGTCATCATCTGGATTAAAAATGAAGCATTGCAGGGTGGAACACAATGCAATAACTTTTTTAAATAAGTACCAACCTTTTGTTATCCTCTCAGACATGAATGGACCGAATTCATGCCGTATCAGGCCACAATAACTATTATCAGTCTTTGACAATCCAACTACAGTGACTCGAACACCACTGCCGTTTCTAATTTTTGGCTGAAACAAGTGGTTTATAGACAGGATGATGATCACCAGACACAGGTTTCAGTTTCTTGCACATTTGTTTGAATAAATATGAGTTGATTTCAGCCTAAGTTGAAATCACAATTCTACATGAAGCTCTACCCAACTCCCTGTCCTCTTCTATAATATCTTCCTTCTGCCACAGTTATTTCAATCTTAGGTGGTTCCTCTATCTTCTAAAATCTTATAACATTCTGAATAATGTAGCCTTAAGCAGTCCTGTGGTTTCTCTAATTCTGTGTTAGCTTCTCACATATCAAAGTGATTCTTAGACATCTGTTATCATGCATTTACATCATGGTATATCATGTGTTGCAACATGGATTGTTTTGGGTGCACTCCTTTGCAGAAAGAAGTTTGATCACTGATCTGTATTCCACTTCATCCATTGTGGCACTCTTCACTTCAATGAATGCTGCAAAGAATTTAAATCAATTTAAATTTAAAAATTAAAAAGTACAGCTATGAAAGTAATGTTAAGTATCACATATTAATTGCCAAATACAGTTAATGACTGTATTCATTGTCAAAATAATTTTAACTTCTTCTGATTTGGTTGTCATGCCAGAGTATAAATATATATATATATATATTTAAATCTAAGTATATTCGTGGATATGGAAAATTCCCATGGGCTTCTGGTCAAAATTACCTATGTAGTCTGTTGGCAGATTTATTTATTATTTCTGTTTATTTTATTATTTTTTTAAATAAATATATTACAACTGTGTTCCGACACTTTTTTTAAAAGTTAGTCCCACAAATTGATTTTTTTTTTTTAATTCTGGTAATGGCATCTCTCAGTTTGTCTATTTTACTACCTTGTTAAATGATGCTCATTGGTGGTACTGCATCAGACAGTCTAAATAAGGACTGCTAACAGACAAGCCTTATTTGGACTATTCAGTGTTAGTGACTTACTGTGCTATCTGTTCTGTGAGTAATCCACAGCCATCACAGCTCGAATTAGTATTAGTGTAATGAGCTTGACCTTCACTTGCCTTCATAGCAAATCACTGACCTATGAAAACTGAACATGTGCCAATTATCCTTTAAAGTGTCCAATACAGGGCAGTTGAAAATACAAAAGGACACCTACTGAAATGCCTGTTTGAAGATGCTATTTAACATATAATTTCTAATACTTCTGGCTGGGATCAAGCCTGCATGTCCATAGCAAGAGGTGTTCCTTTTAAAGGTGATTTTACATTTTGCTTTTTTGAACCCAATCCAAACTGAAATTAAACAAAAGCAAAATGCTGTCACTGCTGCTGACAAATGACAACTCTTGAATCACCCAAAATAGCAGCACTCAATGAAGCATGGGGACTACAGTGATATTTCTATATTATCAGGGTTTTTTTTACGTAATATTTTCAAAATGTGATTAATTTTTGAATACAGCCACTCCCCGAATCACATAAGGGTTGCATTCTGTGGAACTCTACGTAAGTTGTAATTTCCCCCATGCTTGTGCAGCACTCACAACTGTGCTCGCTGAATTGATTGAATCAAAAAAGAAATGTTCTACGAACCTATAAATAGAATTATTTATTGTATTTATTCAATTTTTTATCTCATACGGAGGAAAAATTACAAAAGTGTGCAATTTTAAAAATTATAAAATTACAAAAAAAGAGAGAGGCATAACGTCAGTAAGTTTTACCTCTCTAGCATCGTTGCCAGAATCAACGTCTTCAGCTCATAAGTATGCTCATAAGCAAGAGGTTGAGGGCTGTGGAGATTTAGAAGGGGTTGGCCGCACAACCTTACAAAAGAACATATTAATGGATGACTGGATGGTGGCTTTTTTCTTTTCATCGTAGATTTCTTTGTAGCAAGCAAGCATATCATTCACCCCTCTGTTAACTTTTAAGAATCGCCTTGAGTGTCATCAGCATTTTTTTTCTTTCACTATTGCTGCCTGCAAGTCAATAAGTTCTTTGTTAGATAAGTCCTTCTCTTCTTCCTCTATTAACTCCTCCACGTCTTTGGCATCTACCTCCAGCTGAAGTAACTATGCAACCTTTACAATCTTATCTGTAACCTCTTCATATGATTTGTTTTTTTGAAATCCTTCGAAGCCTTTTACATGCCCGGGCATATTTTCTTCCATGCGCCATTTAAACAACTTTTATTAATTTCTGTTCAGGCCTTATTAACGTTTACGATGGCGTGGTAAATGTTGTAAGATTGCCAAAAGTCTCTTAACATAAAATTTTCCTCACCGTCTACTGCAGACAAGGCCTGAACAAATGTTGTGTGTAAATAGTCACATTTTTCATCATTCCACTATTCCACAGGTCGACATATGAAGCCTTGCCACCATGCCCTGTCCGTGTACTTCTCTCCGTCGATGATTTCACTCCAGTTTCCTCCTCTCTTAATGACATCGGTCTTTATCATGTCTTGCCATCTCATTCTTGGTCTCTCACTTGGTCTTTTGTCCCTTAATTGTAAATTAAACATTCTTCTTGGCAAACACCTCTTGGTCATCCTCTTGACATGTCCAAACCATTTAAAACGGGACCTTTCAATCCTATTCTGGAGGTTTTCAACCTGAATTCTCTCCCTAATCACATCATTTCTGATTTTGTCGCGTCTTGTCTTTCCGGCTATGCTCCTCACAAATCTCATCTCTGCCCCCTGAATTCTGCTTTCATCCTTTTTCCCCATAGTCCAAGTTTCAGATGCATACGTCAGAATTGGTACATAATAGGCCTGATATATAGCCTTCTTACACTTCAGTGGTATGTTCCTGTTCCAGATCAGATCTCTTATCTGCCTATAGAAATTTCTGTCCACTTGTATCCTTCTACTTATTTCTTCATCTATCACTCCAGTCTTTGTAATGGTGCTTCCTAGATACTTGAAATTGTTAACCATTTTTAGCTCTTTCCCTTCCATTGTAATGTATCCATCCAGCCTGCCACTCCTCTTTAGAACCATTACTTCACTCTTCTTCTGACTGAAAACCAGTCCAAATTCATTGGCCACACTAGCCCATATATCAACTTGCCGTTGCACTAGTTCCCTGCTCTCTCTCCATATGCAGAGGTCATCTGCGAAGAGCATGACTTTCATCTGGTACTGTCCAAGTTGTTCCACCACTCTGCACATCATTCATGGCAGCTATGAATAGTAGTGGTGACAGGATACCTCCTTGCCTGAAACCTGATGTTATTTCGAAGCTCTCCGTCAACCCCATCACTGTTCTAACTTTGCTCACTGCGTTGGTGCACATATTCTCAATTCTCTCCACAAGATGTTCCTATATCCCTAAGTTTCTCAAAACCTCCCACACTTTCTCTCTCTTTACGGCATCACACGCTTTCTTTATATCCAAAAATGCCATCCATAACTCTTTATTGTGTTCATAACACTTTTCCATCAGTTGCCTGATGCAGAAAATTAGATCCATCGTCGATCTGCCAGGCCCAAAGCCATACTGTCCCTCGGCCATCCTATTTTCAATCGTTCCTCTTATCTTCCGCTCTAACACTCTCTCATACAGCTTATTCACATGTGATGTCAGTATGATGCCTATATAATTGGAACGCTTTTTCCTGTTCCACTTCTTGAACAATGGGATGATCAAACCTTCTTTCCAGTCCTTCGGCAGCTGTCTCTCATCCCAGATCTTACGTAACAGTCTGTATGTCCATGCTATCCCTGCCTCACCTGTAGCCTTCACCATCTCTCCATTTATCTCATGCATACCAGCAGACTTACCTGTCTTGATGTATTTCCATGCCTGCACTACATTCCACATCAAGTCTCTCTCTCTCTCTCTCTCCCCCCCCCCTCCGTATCTTCTCTTCCATCCCCTCTTCTACGATCAGCCTGCCTTCAACAGATTTTCAAAATACTTCTTTCATGTTTCTCTTACCTCTTCATCCTTGGTTATTAGGGTATTTGCTCTGTTCACCATCTCTTCTTCTATTTCTCACCATACTATACAACGTCTTTTTATTACCGTCGATACCTTGCCATAGAGTTTCACTCCATTCTTCCAACCACAGTCTTCTCTCCTCGTTAACTATCCCCTTAGCCACTCTCTTCACGGTTTCATATATCTCTTTATTCTCATCATTTCTGTTCTGAAAGTAGGTCCTGAATGCATTATTCTTGATTTTCACAGCCTTTCTCATCCTATCATTCCACCATGGGGTTTCTTTCCATCTCCTTCTATTGCTTTTCCTTCCACAAACCTGCTCTGTCAGTCCAACTATACAGTCTTTGAATGCTTTCCATTCTGATTCCACGCTGTTTACCACTGTCTTAGGTACACATTCCTGAACTCTTCTCTGAACATCGCCCCTTTTTCCTCTTCTTTCAACTTCCACACCCTTAGTTTTCTCTCTCTCTTGTTATTTTGATCCTCTTCAAATTAGGGAATCTTAAAACTCCAACAACTAACCTGTGATCACTATCCAAGGAGACACTAGGAATGACCTTGACATCCACTAGTCTTCTGTGGTGCTCTTTATCCATGAGTATATAGTCAAGGAGGGATTCCTGTTCACTGTCCCAACCATATCTTGTCACTTTGTGACTCATTCTCTTCTTTAACCAGGTGTTTCCTATGACTAAGCTGTTCCGTAAACAGAAATTCAACAGCCTGTCACCATCATTCCTAGGTCCCCAACCATGCGGACCCATAACGTGTTCTAGTCCTTGTCTCTCCACTCCGACTTTTGCGTTCAGGTCACCCACGATAACTATATCTTCACCTGTGATGTTCTCTTCGAGCTTGTCCTCAAACTCCAGCTTCTCCATTTCTTCACAACCGGTTTGCAGTGCATAACATTGTACTACCTTCAATGTTTCGCTGTCATTCATTTGCAGTTTAACTGACATGAGTCTGTGGCTGATATTTTCACCTCCAGTAGCCTTTCCTTAATCCTGGGGTCTATATTGATGGCTACACCCTTCCTCACTACATCCCCCCAGACCAATGTAGGTAATAGCCTCCTCGTAATTCTCTACACCCATTTCCTTTCCATTTTGATTCGCTCAATCCAAGTATGTTTATTTTTCTGTCCTTTAATATGTCCACAAACTCCAGTTTTTCCCGACAGTGTCAAAATATTGAGTGTGGCTAGTTTAGTATATGTCGTCATCAGCAGATCTTGTTGGTTGCAGATACCACCACAGCCGGGCTAATTAGCTTTGAGGCTTCTTTTTCTATTGAAGGCAATAAATTTAAGCTGCTGATCTGCCAAAACCGTTGCAGTGTGCGTAAATAGTATGCTTTTAAATTCGAAATAACACCCTGATCCATAGGTTGGATGAGTGAAGTTGTGTTTGGCGGTAGAAATATGACTCTCACGTTCAAATTGAAATCATCTAGATGCATAGGATGTCCAGGAGTATTATCTAATAGAAGCAAAATCTTGAAAGGAACGTCATTGTCTTTACAATATTTTTAAACCTCGGGAATGAAGCAGCATTTAAACCAATCCTCAAAGAGAGATATTGTTATCCATGCTCTCTGGTTCGATCAGAAATTCACGGGTAGGATGGCTTTATTGATGCCCTTAAATGCACGATGATGTCCAGAATGGTACACAAGCAGTGGTTTTAATCTGTAATCTCCCACTGCATTAGCCCCAAGCAAGAGCATGACCCTATTTTTTGAAGCCTTGAAATCTGGCGTTGTCTTTTCCTCTTTGGCAATGTATGTTCGATCCAGCATTTTTTCCCAATACAGAGCAGTCTTGTCGACGTTAAAAATTTGCTGCGTTGAATAACCACCTTCAACCACCTTCATCAATAATTTTTTCCAACACAACCCAAAATTTCTCTGCAGCTGCAGAATCGGCACTGGCGACTTACCGCATACTTTAATGTTTTGGAAACCAGCACAATGCTTGAACCTATTAAACCACCCATTGCTTGCCACAAACTTGGCTTGGAGTTTGCTGTACTTATCCTTAATATCTTCATAAATATACTTCTTGCTTTTGCTTGAATGGCCATTGGATTCAGGGGCAAGTGCCCCTGAATCCAATGGCCATTCAAAATCATACTGAAAATCATATTAATAATATGATTTTCAATCCATATTATTAATAGCTTTTCCATCTTCGATATAGCACCCGAACACCGCTTGTGATCACTGTTGTTCTTAAATGCATTGATCCTTTGATATGTTCTTTTATACGTGCACTGTCCTTTAAAATAGTATTCACTGTTGAAGCAGTGAGGCTTAATTCCATGCAATAGATGACAAACTTTGTCCTGCTTTGTACTTCTTAATTAATCATCTTCATTTCTAAATCAGTTTTGTTTCCTTTTCACTTACACTTTCCATTGGTTGTTTTCCCTTCACCATTGCAATAAGTACCCCCAGGGGCTCACATCTGGTGAGTATGGGCTTGGCACACCCAGGGTCCTGAGCTGGATATCATCATTCTTCTCATCCTTGGTGATTCCCTTTTACTTCTGACTCTCTCTCTCTCAGGGTAACTCAAAAATATTGTTTTTTTGGCTGGTGCAGCATAAGCCTCAGGCTTCCTTGCATCACATGGCTAATAATAATAATAATAATAATAAATAGGAATGAAGAGACGATTCTGAAAATTTATTTATGTTTTTTATATGATTGAAGATTTCAGTGAAGGGGAACTCATTTCATAACAGTGTAAAAACCCACATGATTGCAGTTATGGGTATTACCGCAAATGCAATAAGATCGAGTTTACTACCCTTTTATAATAGATTGGGCTAACAGAAAAGCCCAATAAACCGGAAAGTGCAAATTGTTTTTATTGTTTTATGGTAGTGACCTCCAGAAATATGTTTTAGAAAAATATCATAAAGGCATTCAAAATTGATTCTTATAACGGAACATATGATAATGATGAGAGTGTAGTGCAATTCCATTATATAAATCATATTTTAGAGATAAATAGCTTAGTTATATAGTGAAAATTTCAACTTCCAAGGTCTTGGAATGAATTACCAAAAAAAAAAAAAAAAAAAGTGTTAATACGATATTTTCACAATACCTCCATTTATCCCTAGAGATGCAAAATATGTTTCCTTTTTTTTTTTTTTTTTTTTTTTTAACCAGTTTGCACCGGCCTGCAAAAACATGCAAAGTCAATTTGCGTAAGTCGCGTATAACGTAACTCAGGAAGTTCCTGTACTAGATTCATGAGATTTTATTGTGTGCTCGCTTGCTCTCTCTCTCTCTCTCTCTCTCTCTCTCTCTCTCTCTCTCTCTCTCTCTCTCTCTCTCTCTCTCTCTCTCTCTGGGCGCCTCCGTAGCCAGGTGGGAAGGAGCAGCAGTGCGCAGCACACGCTTCTTGATTAGACCGGGGTTCGAGCCCGTCACCACCAAATACGGAGGATGCGGAAAGGTCAGGGAATGACGACCGCATATCCCGGAGCAATATGGCCTTAGTTGCTAATGCTCCTAAAAACCAAACAACAACAACAACTCTCTCTCTGTCTTTCTTTCTTTCTTTCTTTCTTTCTGATGTGTGACCCACAAAATGCTTGCCAATGGGCTATATGACTAGGCTTAAGCTGGAAATGATAAACTTGCAGTAGAGAAATAGAAGCAGTCTGTCCATTTTAATAACAAGGGGGTGGGTCTGGGAGGCTACCCCCACAGAATGAAAGTGAAAAGTGTTTAAATTTCTTTTTTGATTTTCTTTAAAATTGTGACCACTGATCCAATTTCTTGGGCCATTGGTCACAATTTTCTATGCAAAGCAGGGCAAACAAGAATCCAACAGGTGAGAAATACAAAGAAAACAAAGTTGCCAAGCAGTTATCACATTCTAAGCAGTAAGATAACTTGCTTGCTTTATACTTTGAATAGGTTTATCTTGTATACAGTTTGATGCTTATAATCATTCTGTCTTATCTTGGTATTCTGTCAGTGAACTGTCCAATAATAGAATAACACAAGTCCTGGCACCAGCAAACGCTTGTTTAGTGTTAATAATCTATACTTAAACCAGAAGTTTTTGTTGATAAAATAAATTGATACATACTAGTACAAGCATTTATAAAAGCATTAGAATGCTGACTTATGGCCACCTTATTAATACTTTTTTTTAATTCTTTATTTTTAGCTATATCCACGTGTCACAAGAAAGAAAGAAAGTAGTAATGGAGAGGACAATGGTAGTGGCAGTGGTGGCGATGAAGAATAAAACTGATGTTTTTGATTGTACTAGAAATCTATTTAGGCCATGGCTAAGTTAGAGACTACTTTTTTAGATGTGTAAAAAAGAACACCTCAAGTTGTACATAGTTTGCATTACCTGAAAAAGACAAAAGCTAGAAGCTTTGTCTAAATCAACATATCCGTCCAGACAATCACACAGCTGGTAGAAAAAAAAATAGGCTACCATGAAAGGGAACAAATCTATTTTTGTGTTCAACTGATAAAACTGGCTATCAGATAGTCACTGGATTGTTATTTTTATTGAAGTGCTGTTTTGCAGATGATTAAACATTGAATGTTTAGGAAGATTTTCTTGTTTTATTGATTTACTAATTTATATTTGCTTAAAATGACACAAAACATTTCTTTGTAATAGGAGTACTACACGAAGCAGAGAAATTTAAATATTTACTGTGTAAAATTTTCTTAAGAAAACACACAAATTTCTTGAATGTTAATTGCCATACCAAAATTATCTCATAATGAATGAGAATATAAATATTCACTGGAAAACATAACCCAACATTACATAATAGCCAATTTTCAATAACAATAAAAGGCTTCATGGAGGAATTTCTGATAAATTTCTCTTTACTATTAGCTACAAAGGAACTGAACAGCACGATGAAGAATGAATGCATAAATAACTAGTTTGAAGTAATGGTATATTGCATTTTAATTTAATTGTAGTTTAAATAACTGTCCAAAATTTACTTACAGGATACCAATAAGAACAGCAAAAAAAAAGTGTTTTTTGATATACTTGTTTTTTGGTATCCTTTCTGGCATCACGTAAATAAATTCCTCTGTAATAGAGCCACAGATGAGAGAAGGGCTAGTACTAGTGATAGGTTAGGTTAGCGAAGTAGACAGCCTTAGACGGCACTTTTCAATTGGGTGGAATGGTAACATTTATAACCTGCTGTGAGAACACTTTTATGAGAGTGGATGGGGGGACAACAAACTGCCACCCAGAGTAAGTAGACACCAATCAGTGTTTTTTAATGCTTGCCAGCACACACACACACATTATGGAAGGCCACCGTAGCCTAGTGGTGAGGCGCGCGGGTGCATAAGTACACGTGCCTTGAGTGACCAGGTTCAAGCCCGTGACTGCTGAATACAGTGCTGTTTCTTGTATTCTGTCTATCTTGTGAACTCCTCTGACCATTTGGTTGTCCCAGAGTATAAACAGATAATTTATTTATATTTATTTATATAGGTGCCATCTGGCATACACCCGGTGAAAGCAAGAAATTTTAATGACTGTGATAATGGAACAATTTGGCCTGGAACTTTCTGTAGGAAAATTGAAACTGATTAATGAGAGTTAATAAGGATAAAGAAGCTCAAGGTATATTGAAATAAAGGGCAATTTTTCAGATAATAAATCCAAATAGCTTATTATTAGAAGAACTGTCCCCTTTAGAAGTTTTGAATGAAACAAGAATAATTTGATATTTTCTCAGATTTTTTTTGATTTTTTTTATTTCAGAATTTTACTAAACCGGCCTACAAATGTGGCCGGTATCAAGAGATAGTAGTAGTAGTGGCATCTGATGCAAGAAAGCAAGTGTATGAGCTTATGCAGCATCAGCCAAAAAAAAAATCACACCAATCCCTCCAAATGCCTGTCCAATTCCTCCTTAAATTTATTTAACCTATCAACTTCCACAACGACAGATGGAAGTTTGTTCCAGCAATTAACTACCTGCTGGCTAAAGGCAAATTTCCACACATCTATTCTACATCTGTCTTTTCTTAATTTGAATTAATGCCCCCTTAGGTTCGTAATCTGAACAAGTGGAAGGGTCCCATCAGAATTCAGCATGCTCAACCCATTCAAGGCCTTATACGCCTCAATCAGATCACCATGCAGGGGCCTAGTTTCCAGCCACTGCAATTTGCAGAATTTAAGCCTCACTTGGTAAGAGGATCCCTTCATTCCCCTCACCAATCTTGTTGCCCTTCTCTGTACACGCTCAAGCAAATCTACATCCTTCCTAAAATGAGGCCTCCAGACCTGTACACAGTACTCAAGGTGTGGCCTGACCATTACCTTATACAGAGGGACAATCACCTCCTATTTCCCTACTAGCAAAATTCCTGTATATCATTAACAAAACCCCATGACCTGCCCTGGCAGCCTGTCTGCATTGCTCAGAAAACTTCATATATGACTGCACAATTACTCCCAGGTCTTTTTCATTTTTTACCACCTTAAGTGTAGTACCACACAGTTGGTACGTTTCTCTGGGGTTACTTCTACCCATATGCAGTACTTTGCATTTGTCAAGGTTAACCTTCAGTTGCCACTTCTTAGCCCATCTGCCCAAATTATCTAGACCCTGTTGCAGTAGCACACTGCCATTACTGTCATTAACAACCCTGCCAACCTTTGTATCATCTGCAAACTTCGATACTAAGCCTGATATACCTTCATCAATATCGTTGATAAATATACAAAACAACAGAGGACCCAACACCGAACCCTATGGGACTCCACTAATAACATTAGTCCACGAAGAGCAGCACCCATTAATTACCACCCTCTGTCTTCTCCCACTCAACCATCCTTTTATCCATTGTAGCAATTTACCCTTAATACCATCCTGCTCCAATTTGTACAGTAGTCTTCCATGTGCAACAGTGTCAAAAGCTTTCCTGAAATTCAAATATATGATATCAAAATTATTTTTTGTATCCAGTTCCTTTGTAACCACATAATAATATCCTATCAAATTTGTCAGACAAGCCTTTCCCTTAACAAACCAATGCTGTGTCTGAATTATTGCTGCAGTCTTGTCTAGATGATCCTGCAATGCATCTTTAACCAGTGACTCCATTATTTTACCCGGAACAGAAGTTAAACTAACTGGTCTGTAATTATTCGTGTCACCCTTCAATCCCCCTTTGTGAATTTGGGATACATTTGCACATCTCCAGTCCATGGGGACCTCCCCTGAGTCCAAGGATGCTCTCATAATTATGGCTAAGGGTTTGCTTATTTGCTTTGCCGCCTCCTTTAATATAACTGGATAGATCCCATCCACCACAGGTGCCTTTCTTATGTTTAACTTCAACAATTTCTTCTCCACTTTGCTCTCAGTTATTACAAAATCATTAAGCACCCTGCTACAATTTGATAACCTTCTGGCATTTTCAAACCTTAATAACTTCTCATGTGTGAATGTAGATACAAAATACTCATTGTTTGTTTGCTATCTGAGCAGGATCATCAACAGTCGAACCATCGGTGTCAAGTGGACCAATCAGATTCATCCTCTTCCTTTTAGCGTTCGTATAAGTAAAGAAATCCTTGCTGTTTTTCTTAGCATCTTTTGCCAAAGATTTCTCGTAATCTGCCTTCGCCTGCCTAACCTCCTTTGTGACCTGATTACAGACTAGCTTATATCTGCCATAGGCTTCTGAGTTGCTTGATAATTTATATGCATCCCATGCATTTTTCTTCTCTGTCATGAGTCTCATTAGTTCATTTGATAACCATTTAGGCCTAAACCTTGAACAGTATTTCTTAATAGGTATGAACCTTTTAGTAGCATCCACGATTAATTCCTTCAATGCTTCCCACTTAGAATTTACTGTTGGTAACATCATCAGTTGATCTCACTGTACAGAATTTAAAAACTGTCTGAGACCACTACTCACCTTTACGAAAGCAAAACCCTTTCCTTTACCCCTGATGGTAATTATATCTTTAAGTAAATCCCACATCAGTACACTGTGATCACTGCCACCTAGTGGTTCCTTTATCTGCAAATTCTTAATACAATAATACTCACTGCTGATAACCAGATCAAGAGTATTACCTTGTCTGGTTGCCTCTCAAACATGCTGCTGCAGAAAACAATCATCCAATAAATCCACAAAAGTCTTACTTGTGTGTGAGTAACCAATCCGCAAGTTCCAGTCAATATCTGGGAAGTTAAAATCCCCGATTATAAGACATTCTGATTTACTAGCCCCCTCTATTTCTCTGTAAAATTGTTCATTATACTCATTCAAGTCATTAGGCCTATAACACACTCTACTCTTTATTTTTGCTTTCACAGTGCTTATGTCACACCAAACTGACTCAACAGTACACTGTTCATCTATATCAACTGGATGCACTTCTTTTGATTTTATGTTTTTCTTAATTAACAGCATAACACCTCCTCCCTTCCTATCCTGTCTATCCTTTCTGTACACATTGTACTCCCCAAATTCCAGTTCTGCATTCCTTATATCTGTGTGATACAACGTCTCTGCTATCGCAACAATATCCGCCTTTGTTGTCTTGACCAACACTTCAAATTCATCAAATTTATTTACTATACTTCTAGAATTGGTATACATGCAAGTATACCAATATACATGCAAGATAGTTTTATAAACTGAAATTTATTAAGAATTAGTTAAGATCAGGCATGTTGTGTCACAGGCCAGGTTAGTGGATCTAATTATGTTGTCAGGTGAACTAAAAACATTTCAATTTATTAGTAATGGTAAATGATGCAAGGAAGCAAGCTTATACAGCAACAACCTAGAAAAAGAAAGAAAAAAAAAAAAAACCTTCCCATTTCACCCGTCCATTCGCTCCAAATGTTTGTCTAGTTCTGCCTTGAATTTATTTAAGCTGTCAACTTCTACAACGACATATGGAAGTTTGTTCCAGCAATCAACCGCACGTTGGCTAAAGACAAATTTCTGCACATCCATTCTACAACTGTCTTTCCTCAATTTGCATTTATGTCCCATCAGGCGATTAATCTGGGCAAGAAGAAGAATCCCATCAGCACAAGGCCTTATACACCCCAATCAGATCACCTCGCAGGTGCCTAGTCTCCAGACACTGTAATTTGCAATTCTTAAGCCTTTCTTTATAAGAGCATCCCTTTGTTCCATTCACCAATCTTGTTGCCCTTCTCTGTACTCATTCCAGCAACTCTACATCCTTCCTAAAATGAGGCCTCCAGACCCGTATACAGTACTCAAGGTGTGGCCTGTTACACAACAGGATAATCACCTTATCCCTGCTAGAAAAATTCCTGTATAGCATTGACAAGACACCATGAGCTACTCTTGCAGACTGTCTGCACTGCTCAGAAAACTTCGTATCTGACTGCACAATTATCCCCAGGTCCTTTTCATTCTCTACCACCTTGAGTGTAGTACCATACAGTTGATATGTTACTCTGTGGTTACTGCTACCCATACGCAGTACTTTACATTTATGAATGTTATACTTCAGTTGCCACCTCTCAGCCCATCTGCTCAGTTTCTAGATCCTCTTGCAGTAGCGTACTGTCATTAATGTCATTAACAATCCTGCCAACCTTCATCATCGTCTGCAATCTTAGACATTAAGCGTGATGTAGCTTCATCAGTATCATTAATAAATACAGAAAACAACAATGGACCTAACACTGAACCACTAATAACATTAGTCCACGAAGAGCAATGTCCATTGATTACCACTCTGTCTCCTCCCACTCAACCATCCCTTTATCCATAGCAGCATTTTGCCCTTAATGCCATACTGCTCCAATTTGTAAAGTTGTCTTCTATGTGCAACAGTATCAAAAGCTTTCCTAAGATCCAAGTATATGGTATCAAAATTATTTTTTGCATCCAGTTCTGTTGTGACCACATCATAGTATCCAATCAAATCGATCAGACAAGACTTCCCCTTAACAAACCCATGCTGTGTCCGAACTATAATTGAAGAGTTCTCTAGATGATCCTGCAGTGCATCTTTAACCAGTGCCTCCATTAATTTCCCCAGAACAGAAGTTATACTAACAGGTCTATAATTACTTGTGTCACCCTTTGATCCTCCTTTGTGATTTGGGGTCACATTTGCACATGTCCAGTCCATGGGTGCCCCCCCCAATCTGGGTCCAAGAAAGCTCTCATAATTATGGCTAAGGATTTCCTTACTTTCTTTGCTGCCTCCTTTAATATAAGTGGATAGATCCCATCCACCCCAGGTGCCTTTTTTATGTTTATCTTCAACAATTTCTCCTCCACTTTCTTAGTTATTAAAAAATCATTTAACTCACTACCATAGTTTAATACACCTCTCGTATTCTCCTCCTTGAATAACTCCTTGTGTAAATGTAGATGCAAAATATTCATTGTTTGATAGCTATCAGAGCAGGATCATCAACAGTTGAACCATCGATATCAAGTGTACCAATCTGATTCATCCCTTTCCTTCTAGAGTTTACATAAGTAAAGAACTCTGTGCTGTTTTTCTTTGCATTCTTTGCCACAGGTTTCTCGTAATCTGCCTTCGCCTGCCTAACATCCTTTGTAACTTGGTTACAGACCAGCTTATATCTTTCATAGGCTTCTGTGTCACCTGATAATTTATATGCATCCCATGCATTTTTCTTCTCTGCCACATGTCTCATTAGTTCATCTGACATCCATTTAGGCCTAAACCATGAACTGTATTTCTTAGTTGGAATGAAAAGCCTAGTAGCCTCCAAAATTAAGTCCCCGAAGGCTTCCCATTTAGAATTCAACATTGGCAACATCATCAGTTGATCCCACTGTACAGAATTTAAAAACTCTGAGACCCCTGTAGTCACCTTTACGAAAGCAAAAGCCCTTCCCTTTAGCCTTAATGGTAGTTACATCTTTAAGTAATTCCCACATCGGTACTTTGTCATCACTGTGACCTAGTGATTCCGTTATCTGCAAATTCTTAATGCATGAATAATCACTGCCGATAATCAGATCAAGAGTATTACTCCCTCCAGTTGCCTCTCGAACATGTTTCTGTAGAAAACAGTCATCCAATAAATCCACAAAAGTCTTGCTAGTGTGCAAGTAACCAACCCACAAGTTCCAGTCAATATCTGGAAATTTAAAATCCCCCATTATAAGACATTCTGATTTACTGGCCCACTCTATTTCTCCGTAAAATTACGCATTACACTCATCAGATTCATTAGGCCTATAACACACACATCTACTCTCATTTTTTCTTTCCCAGTGCTTATGTTAGAAAACAGACTCAACATTGCATTGTTCACCAACATCAGTTGGATGCCACTTCCTTAGATTTTATGTGTTTGTTAACTAACAGCATAACCCCTCCTCCCTTCCTGTTCTGTCTGTCCTTTCTTTGCACATTGTACTCCTCAAATTCCGATTCTTCACTGCTTATGGGGCACCTCCGTAGCCAGGTGGGAAGGAGCAGCAATGCGTAGCACACACTTCTTGATTAGACTCGGGGTTCGAGCCCGTCACCACCAAATACGGAGGATGCGGAAAGGTCAGGGAATGACTACCGCATATCCTGGAGCAATATGTCCTTAGTTGCTAATGATCCTAAAAACCAAACAAACAACAACACTGCTTATGTCTGTAGGACACTATGTCTCTAATATCCCAACAATATCCGCCTTTGACGTCTTGACTAACACTTCAACCTCATCAAATTTATTAACTATACTCCTAGCATTGGTGTACATGCAAGTATACATGCACCTGTTTCTACTCTTAGTTACCCTAACACAGCCCATGTATTTACTTGTTCCACTATGACTCCCAGCAGTCCTGAAAATCTCCTTTGCCTTTCTTTCCAGGCTGCTGCTCATTCTAATAGAAGCGGTGCAAGAATCACTTTTGTCTCTGCTTGCGGCCACTATTAACCTTTTAGTTTGTGTATATCCCCCCCCCAAAGCTAGCAGTTTTCCGAACTACCTAACACTGCCTCGATAGCATCAGCAAATATTCTTGCACCCTTTCTATTTAAGTGTACCTCATCTCTTTTTTTTTTTTTTTTTTTTTTTTTACATCTCTGTAGAAGTAGTCTCTCCTGTCAACAGGCACACACCACACTGAAAAAATTCTACCCCATGAGCCTTTCACACTCTCTCTCTCCAGGGCCAAATTGATTGACAAGGCTCTCATTATATACTCTCTCCTCTCGTGTCTGGGCAGAATTTCACACACTGTCACATTCAACCCCAACTCAAGATGTTTTTTCAACATTGACCTGTGCTTGTTGAGTAAATCTGCAGATCTCATACTCTTCATGTCATTAGTTCCAACGTGTACAACAATATCAACTTTTGTGCCCTTTAAAGATGATATATACTCTACAATGTCATCAACTTTTGCCCCTGGCAGACATACCCTGGTCCTGTTCCGCCTATCCTTGTTGCAAAGTATATTCCCCGTCTCCCTGACAATAGAGCCACCAACAATAACTAGTTCCTGTGGAACCAGTGCATTCTGCCTTAGAGATCGCCTTTGTGTTGCCTGATGCACAAGAGTGAGCTCTGCTGTTGAGGTGGGCAACTGACAGATGCATGGGCCCCTCATATTAATTTCTTTGAGGGCATTTACCCTACACCTCAAGCTATCATAGATGCCCATCAGAACACAGAGTTGGCACCTAATTTCTTGACACTGTAGACACCTAGCACACACAAAGGCATCCTCCTTGGCTAGATCATGTCCTGTTTTAGAAATGTCGGCAAACATTTCACATTTAGCATATTTTTTTGAGACTGTGATGCCTTGGAGAATTGCCCCCTTCGTTTCTCCCCCAAGTCACAGTACTCTCGCTAGTCTGTGATCTTTGCTTTGTGTTGTGTCATACCAACTCATAGATTCTCCACCATGAGAGATAACGGTGTAAATGACATAATCAAACTTTCTCAGTTACGATCTTATAGACTGAATTCCAAGGATACACATTTTTCTCTATTTTTACATAATTTTACCAAGAATCTTTTTATACATTTTAATCTCTATTTTCAGTCTAAATATCTTAGTCCTAATCTTCCACATTTTGCAATCTCCTAGCAATCCTCTGATTAATTCAGTTAATTCACATGTCCAAGTCCATTCACCAAGGTATCGTTCATTGGTACTTCCTACTTGGTAAAGATCAAGAAGAAGCCGACACTAAAGTTTTTTGCACTTCATCAGTCTTTCCTTAGGACTATATCATTCAATGAGGGGAGTGCCAGAAGTTTATCAAACGATAACAGGAAGCTAAGTGATTTTGTAATAACTGAGAGCAAAGTGGAGGAGAAATTGTTGAAGTTAAACATAAGCAAGGCACCTGGGGTGGATAGGATCTATCCAATTATATTAAAGGAGGCAGCAAAGGAAGTAAGCAAACCCTTAGCCATAATTATGAGAGCTTCCTTGGAATCAGGGGAGGTCCCCAATGGACTGGAGGTGTGCAAATGTATCACCAATTCACAAAAGAGGTTCAAAAGGTGACACAATTAACTACAGACCTGTTAGTTTAACTTGTGTTCCAGGGAAAATAATGGAATCACTGGTTAAAGAAGCATTGCAGGATCATCTAGACAAGACTGCAGTAATAGTTAAGACACAGCACGGGTTTGTCAAAGGGAGGTCTTGTCTGACCAATTTGATTGGTTACTATGATGTGGTCACAAAGGAACTGAATGCCAAAAATAATTTTGATATCATATACTGTACATGGATTTCAGGAAAGCGTTTGATTCTGTTGCACATAGAAGACTGCTGTACAAATTGGAAAGGTATGGCATCAAGGAGAAGCTGCTACAATGGATAAAGGGATGATTGAGTGGGAGATAACAGAGAGTGCTAATCAGTGGACACTGCCCTTCATGGACAAATGTTATTAGTGGAGTTCCCCAGGGTTCGGTGTTGGGCCCATTGTTGTTTTGCATATTTATCAATGATATTGATGAAGGTATATCAGCTTTAATGTCCAAGTTTGCAGATGATACAAAGGTTGGCATGGTTGTTAACGACAGTAATGACAATTTGCTACTCCAACTGGATCTAGATAAGTTGGGAAAATGGGTTGAGAAGTGGCAACTGGAGTTTAACATTGACAAATGCAAAGTAGTGCAGCATATGGGTAGCAATAACCGAAGAGAAATGTACCAACTGGGTGGTACATAATGTACCACTCAGGGAAGTGGAAAGTGAAAAAAGACCTGGGGGTAATTGTGCAGCCAAATATGAAGTTCGCTGAGCAGTGCAGACAGGCTGCCAGGGCAGGTCATGGAGTCTTGTCAATGATACATAGGAATTTTGCTAGCAGGCACAGGGAGGTGATAATCCCATTATACAAGGCAATGGTCAGGCCACACCTAGAGTATGGTTTGCAGGTCTGGAGGCCTCATTTTAGGAAGGATGTAGAGTTGCTAGAACGAGTACAAAGAAGGGCAACGAGATTGGTGAGGGGAACAAAGGGGTGCTCTTACCAAGGAAGGCTTAAGTTCTGTAAATTGCAGTGCCTGGAGAGTAGGCACCTGCAAGGTGATCTGATTGAGGTGTATAAGGCCTTGAATAGGTTGAGCAAGCTGAATGCTGATGGGATTCTTCATCTTGCTCAGATTAAGAACCTGAGGGGGCACAGTTTCAAATTGAGGAAAGATAGTTGTAGAACAGATGTGCAGAAATTTGCCTTTAGCCAGCGGGTAGTTGATTGGTGGAACAGGCTTCCATCTTTTGTTGTGGAAGCTAATAGCCTAAATAAATTTAAGGCTGAGCTGGACAGGCATTTGGAATGAATGGAGGGATTAAATGGGAGAGGGTTTTTTTTTTTTGGCTGATGCTGCATAAGCTTTCTTGCATCGTATGCCTCTACTAATGCTAATGTCCTGGTTCATCAACTGACTGCACAAATTGATTATTAACAAAATTATCAAATACTTAAAACTTCTAACATCAAACTGGCATATTTCTTATTAACACAGCTTTGTTTAATTTTAAAGGTGATACAACAGTAGTCACTAATAAACTATCGATCTTTTACTTTCTAACTCATTAAATGAATAAGGAGCTAATACATATAGTAATGCCAATATGTGACTCCCCATGTATAGAGGAATAGGTGGGCATCTGGGCCTCAATGTATGCAGTCTGGCCCACATCACTACACCATTACTCCCTCCACATGGAAAAAAGTTCATTCGGTGCTGACTGTATTATGTCAGAACAACTCATAAATTCTCCACACCATGAGAGATAATGGTGTAACTGATATCATCAAAGTAAACTTTCTCAGTAAATATCTTATAGATAGAATTACAGTGATCCCCTGCACCTTTACATTCTACAAAGATTCTACCAAGAATCTGTAAACATCTTTGGAGGCACCTACTAAATTTCGGACAGTAATAAAATCGATCTGTCACGATTTTGCAATGCAGAAATTACATAATTTGACATCATTTCCATTACATAACAAAGAAAAATGGAGTTGGGAGAGGAGATCACGCAAAGGATCATGGGAGGTGATCTTGGATGTGCTCAGAGCTGGTTCATGCCAGCTCTGAGCACATCCAAGATCATTACATTACATGCATTTCAACCTTACCAGTTGAAGCGCATGTAATGTAGGCATTACAGTACCTGTCTGTATTACTGAAGTGGTTGTATATTTCTATCAAGAGGCGAATTATAAACATTTTTCGACAACTAGCCAGGCCGGTCAAAACTATTTGAATTGGTTCGTGATTGGGAGATAGCAGACTCCAAATTGCATGTATGGGTAGAATCTTATGCTTGTCATTGATCATTCTCATTAAGTTGCAGAAGTCCTCGTGGATCATCTAGTTTTTGTGTTTCTTTGCAATTGCAATTGCATCGAATCGGTTGAGCATGGAGAGCTTTAGATCCTCGTTCATCTCGCTGTTTGGATGATTGTAAAAGTTTTTAAAGGGGTATTGTTCTCTCAGTCGCGTTACAAGGCTGCGCAGGTCATTACCGCATCCTTCATCAGGGTCAACATCGTCCTTGTCTTGACACATTGTCTTACATATTTCAATTGTTTTGCAAATGTCCAAGTCTGATTCATACAATTTACGATCTAGTATGAGCTCTTTATTGTTGTTGTAGATGACTTATTTCTTCTCTGACAGTATCTCTGCTTCCTCATTGTGTAATGGAATGTGCAGGGTTACCATTTCATGCTTGTACCCGTTGAGATCCTGAGCCAAGTCATAGTTTCGATAGGGTATTATGCATGGATATGTTGTTTCTTGCAGATCTCGTTAGCGCTGCATGTGTAATTTGCAATAAAGCATAACAGAGTAACATGATCCAATGTGATAGTATGATTGTAACAATACAAAGATTTGTATTGTTGCAATCATGCTATTCAACAAATGACTACAATCAAATGGTTAATTAAGTTATTGGCCTAACCTCTTCCATACATTGATTCAGCAGAGTAAGCAGCAGGCGTATGTATCTTAGTTATCACTAACATTAATTCGGTAGAGTAAGTAGCGGGAGTGAGCAAAAATTACATTGTTCATGCATTCAGCTCTAGCTGTAAGTGAAAATATTTTCACTTGCTAAAGAAGGGGTTTGTTAACCCTGAAAGCTACTTGTATTAATTTTAACTTAACTTACTTATTAAAATCTAGTTACTGTTTTCACTGGATGTGTGGTATTATTCTCTTAAATCATGGAATCCAGTACCACAGGCTTATTCTCCTTTAAACTTAACGAAAGATACACGCAGTTACAAGCACACGCACCTAACCTAACTAAATTCATTTCTTTTAAAGTAGTGCAACACCGGGCCAACTCATTGGCAAGGCAATTTTGAGTATTGAGATCATTACATTAAGTTTAAATCCTGTTGACTACAAAAACATATGAGATAATGGAATAGTCCTAACTACATATACGAAATGTGGCAATTAAATTTGTTAACAGGAAAAAATTCTGTTAACAGGAGAGATTGCTTCTACCGGGATGGGATACACTTAAATAGAAAGGGTGCAAGAATATTTGTTGATACTACGAGGCAATATTAGGTGGGTCAGAAAACTGCTAGATTAGGGGGATTCACAGAATAATAGATTAACAGTAGCCGCAGGCAGAGATAGAAATGATTCTTGCACTGCTTCTATTGGAATCAGCCTTAGCCATAATTATGAGAGCAAACTTGGACTCAAGGGAAGTCCCCACAGACTGGAAATGTGCAAATGTATCTCCAATTCACAGAGGATCAAAGGGTGACACGAGTAATCACAGACCTGTTAGTTTGACTTCTGTTCCAGAGAAAATAATGGAGTCACTGGTTAAAGAAGCATTGCAGGACCATCTAGACAAGACAGTAGTAATAATTTAGACACAGCATGGGTTTGTTAAGGGGAAGTCTTGTTTGACCAATTTTATTGGATACAGTGATGTGGTCACAAAGGAACTAGATGCAAAAACCAATTTTGATGCCATATACTTGGATCATAGGAAATCTTTTGATGCTATTGCACACGGAAGACTACTGTACAAATTGGACCAGTGTGGCATTAAGGGCAAGTTGCTACAAGGGATAAAACGATGGTTGTGTGGGGGAAGACGGAGAGTAGTAATCAGTGGATACTGCTCTACGTGAACTACTGCTATTAGTGGTGTCCCTCAGAGTTCAGTGTTGGGTCCATTGTTGTTTTGTATATTTGTCAATGGTATTGATGAAGGTATATCAAGCTTAATGTCAAAGTTTGCAGATGATACAAATTCATAGTAATAAAATTCATAATTTATTTTATTTAAAAATAATTATTATTATTATTTAATTCTGCCCCTGGAAATTGCAGAATGGTAGACATTTATTTTTTGTATTTGTTATATTGAAGCATTTTGTAACTTGGATTTCAAGGGGAGTAAATATGGCAACTCTAATCAACAAGAAACTGATTTTTTTTAACAACTTCAAATGGTACATTCTATTAATAACAACCTAAAAAATGCAGTTTCTTATTCTTATATTTTAAAAACGCGTTTTAAACATTCTTCCAAATAAAAAATGCATCTCATGAGATGTTTTTTTTTTTGCTTTTACGACTTCAAACATCACATACAATATCACTCTCACAACATGCAGAGGCGTTAGGAAAATTATCTGCAAAATAGTCAGGAATTGCCTGCCTTATAGAGTATCCTACATACCGTGGCCTTTTTGGTGGTGATCAACAATTCACAGTAAAATCTGGCACATTTTACACAAAAAAAAAAAAAAATAATTGAAACCTACAATTCTCACAACAGATGCCCTGGTATTGCACTTATTTCAAAGGGAAAGCCAAAAAAGGCTAATCGGCCATTAATATGAGCCTTATGAGAGCCTATTTTACACCTATATAATTAGATTATAC
The DNA here is from genome assembly GCF_048544385.1 of Mastigoproctus giganteus. Lineage (NCBI taxonomy): Eukaryota > Metazoa > Arthropoda > Arachnida > Uropygi > Thelyphonidae > Mastigoproctus > Mastigoproctus giganteus. Next base: position 211,657,911 of record NC_143577.1, on the reverse strand, counting down.
AGTACTTGCGTGATCTGATGACCAGTTTTATATCACTATAGAACAAATGAGGGTAAAGAGCAGTAGAAAATACCCAGTGGGGGTACAGATGGAAAAAAAATGTATGCTTCATTAAATCTATGGTTAATCTCTTCCATGAACAGCAGTTTATTGATGTGTAACAGAACCAGATTTAATTCCGCACAACTGATTTTTTCCCCCACCATTATAACTAGTCATACTTCCCTTTAGGGCAGTCGTTTTCAACCAGGGTGCCATAACAACATTTCAGGGGTGCCATGTAATTTGGGTTTAAGTTACTTAAACTTTTTTTTTTTTTAATTTATATATTTATTTCATTATAAAAGGTGTACGGTATCTTTTTAATTTTGTAGTGATCTACACTGGTGTTCAAAGAAAATGCATCACCCCTTAAAATTGTAATTGTCCGAATAACGTAAGTATATGGCAATATTTCTTACAGATTGCATCAGATAAGATTGACACGCGTATTTGATGACATAATATTGCATCAGCTGTTACTTTCAGCTATACAGGGTGTCTCAAAATTATTGGTACAAATGCTTAGGGGAGGTAGGTAACATCTAAAGGAATGTGAATCGCATAGGAACCCATAACCGGAAACGTCACGGGAAAGTAGAAGCAGAAATGACACAAGAGAGTAATCAGCGTCGAGTCCAAACAAACTCAATGCCAAACAATTTAAATTCCAAAATAACATCTACGAACAAATTTTCGGCCTTCCCATGGGCCTCGGTATCTCTGCCCCTTTATCCGAAATCTATCTCGCTTCTATTGAAGAAAAAATACTCCAACCCCTTTCCCTCAGGAATTAAACTATACATGAGATATGCAGATGACGTCCTCTTAATAGGCAACAGAACCACCATCGATACTTAACTGAACACGTTTAATACAACACATGAAAGACTCAAATTTACCCTCGAAGTAGAAACCGATAATAAAATTAATTTTCTAAACCTCACTATATACAAAATAAGTACATCTTTAGGCACCAAAATATACAGAAAGAACACACATACAGGTAAATTCTTACTTTACCACTCACACCACCCTCTATACATCAAAAAAGCAGTTCTATACAACCAGATATACAACGCTGTAAAATATAGCCACACACAAACAGACCTATCTGTAGAATTGCAATACCTCACAAAAAAATTCATTGCCAGAAAATACCCATTACAACTAGTAAAAGAAACCATCACCAAAGTTCATAATAACACTAATAACCCAAGCAAAATCAATAACCACGTGAATAAGAATAAGATACATAAACCCCTTACGCGCTCCCATATCATCAACAATATGCTAAAGACTTCAACAGATTTTTAAGAATACAGATATCAAATTAATATTCACATCTTATAACAAATTAAGTTCCAAATTCAATTCATACAAGACAACACACGAATATGGGACACAAGATAACAACATTATATATTTGATCAGATGCCAATCAGATTGCCAAGCATGTTACATAGGCAGTACAACAGAAAAATTCGGGATATCAAAAATTTCCAACACGCATGCATACTACCACTTTAACAGCTTCAAATCTAATTTAGCAAGTAGAGATCTAACACAACATGTCCAATCTTATAATCATAACCCACTCATCGATTCAGCCATCACAGTAGTCAAATTAAATTCCAGCTATAAAATCCTTCAAAACGAAGCCCTCGTCATTGAATGCTTTAAGCGCCATACATCACTCAACATACTAAACAAAAAGATTCCTGCCAACTTGTCCCCCATTTGGAATTTAGCACGTATTAAGTTTCCACGTGCACTGAAATGCATTTCGGGAACCCAACTCGTATATAACCCACTCGCGTGCTCTCCCCCCCCCCCTACAGCTAACTGAGGACGATTTCGAAAGTCGCTCGTGCGTGGCTATTAGCTTTCATCTTTCTTCATTTAATTTATTTTAATTAGGCAACCATAGAATGGAAGGTGCACTTTCCTTTCTTAGCAAAATTTTTAAAGCCCATAACTTAGTTTTTAAATCCATAATCCCCGTAAGTTATTAGACTCCTATAACCACTATGTATGTGGTAAAACTTTCCACCAGCTAAGCTGATTACTTTGAGGTGAGTGCTGAAAATTAAGCTAAGCAATACATACGATCTAGTTATTTAGATATTTATTTATTTTAATTTTTTAGTTTTAAAATTCAACAATGTTTTTTCTTATGATTTAACAAAAAAAAAAAACAATCCCATTTCACCCTTCCGTTCGTTCCAAATACCTGTCCAGCTCAGCCTTAAATTTATTTAGGTTATCAACTTCCACAACAAAAGATGGAAGTCTGTTCCACCAACCAACTACCTGCTGGCTAAAGGCAAATTTCCGCATGTCTATCCTACATCTGTCTTTCCTCAATTTGAATTTAAGCCCTCTCAGGTGATTATTCTGAGCAAGTGGAAGAATCCGATCAGAATTGAGCATGCTCAAACCATTCAAGGCTTTATACACCTCTATCAGATCACCTTGCCGGTGCCTAGTCTCCTGACACTGTAATTTGCAAAACTTAAGCCTTTCTTCGTAAGAGCAACCATTGTTCCATTCACTAATCTTGCTGCCCTTCTCTGTACTCGTTCCAGCAGCTCTACATCCTTCTTGAAATGAGGTCTCCAGACCTGTATACAGTACTCAAGGTGTGGCCTGACCAATGCCTTATACAAGGGAATAATCACATCCCTATCCCTGCTAGAAAAATTCCTGTATATCATTGACAAGACACCATGAGCTACTCTTGCAGCCCGTCTGCACTGTTCAGAGAACTTCATATCTGCCTGCACAATTACCCCCAGGTCCTTTTCATTCTCTACCACTGGCAGTGTAGTACCACAGAGTTGATACGTTGCTCTGGGGTTGCTGTTTCCCATATGTAGTACTTTACATTTGTCAATGTTAAACTTCATTTGCCACCTCTCAGCCCATCTGCTCAACCTTTCCAGATCCTGTTGCAGCAGCTCCTGTCATTAGTATCCTTAACAACCCTGCCAACCTTTGTATCGTCTGCAAACTTGGACATTAAGCTTGATATACCATCATCAATATCATTTATAAATACAGAAAACAACAATGAACCCAACACTGAACCCTGAGGGACTCCACTAATAACATAAGTCCACGATGAGCAGTGTCCATTGATTACCACTCTCTGTCTTCTCCCACTCAACCATCCCTTTATCCATAGCAGCAATTTGCCTGCAGTGCCACACTGCTCCAGTTTGTGCAGCAGTCTTCCATGTGCAACAGTATCAAAAGCATTTCTAAGGTTCAAATATATAATATCAGAGTTATTCCCTGCATCCAGTTCTTCTGTGACGGCATCATATTATCCAATCAAATTGGTCAAGCAAGACTTTCCCTTAACAAAACCATGCTGTGTCCGAGCTATAACTCAAGTCTTGTCTAGATGATCCTGCAGTGCTTCTTTAACCAGTGCCTCCATTAATTTTCCTGGAGCAGAAGTTAAACTCACAGGTCTATAATTACTTGTGTCAGCCTTTGATCCTCCTTTGTGCATTGGGGTCACATTTGCACATCTCCAGTCTATGGGTACCTCCCCTGAGTCCAAAGAAGTTCTCATAATTATGGCCAAGGGTTTGCTTACTTCCTTTGCTACCTCCTTTAATATAACAGATCCCATCCACCTCAGGTGCCTTTCTTTGTGTTTATCTTCAACAATTTCTCCTACACTTTACTCTCAGTTATTACCAGATTATCTAGCTTACTGCCAGAGTTGAATATACCTCTGGCATTCCCCTCACTGAATAACTCCTCATGTGTGAATGTCGATGCAAAATATTCATTTAGTTTGTTAACTACCTGAGCAGGATCATCAACAGTTGAACCATCGATATCAAGGATACCAATCTGATTCATCCCCTTCCTTCTAGAGTTTACATAAGTAAAGAACTCTTTGCTGTTTTTCTTTGCATCCTTTGCCAAAGGTTTCTCGTAATCTGCCTTCGCCTGCCTAACATCCTTTGTAACTTGGTTACAGATCAACTTATATCTATCATAGGTTTCTGTGTCACATGTTAATTTATATGTATCCCATGCATTTTTCTTCTGTGCCATATGTCTCATTAGTTCATCTGACATCCATTTAGGCCCAAACCTTGAACAATATTTCTTAGTTGGTATGTAAAGCCTAGTAGCTTACAAGATCAATTCTTTGAATGCTTCCCACTTTGAATTTGCTGTTGGTAACATCATCAGTTGGTCCCACTGTGTAGAATTTAAATGCTCTCTCAGACCATCGTAGTCGCCTTTACGAAAGCAAAAACCGTTCCCTTTACCCCTGATGGTAGTTACCTCTTTGAGTAAATCCCACTTCAGCACACTGTGATCACTGCCATCTAGTGGTTCCTTTATCTGCAGATTCTTAATGCATGAAGAATCACTACTGATAATGAAATCAAGGGTATTACTCCCTCTAGTTGCCTCCCAAACATGCTGATGTAGAAAACAATCATCCAATAAATCCATGAAAGCATTGCTAGTGTGTGAGTGACCAACCCACAAATTCCATTCAATATCTGGGAAATTAAAATCCCCCATTATAAGACTCTCTGATTTACTGGCCCACTCTATTTTCCTGTACAGTTTCTTATTATACTCATCAGAGTCATTAGGCCTATAGCACACTCCTACTCTCAATTTTGATCTCCCAATGCTTATGTCACACCAAACTGGCTGGACACTGCACTGTCCAGCGATGTTGACTGGCTTCACTTCCTTGGATTTTATGTGTTTCTTAACTAATAGCATAACCCCTCCTCCCTTCCTATCCTGTCTATTCTTTCTGTACACATTGTACTCCCCAAATTCCAGTTCTGCATTTGTTATATCTGTGTGACACCACATCTCTGATATCCCAACAATATCCGCCTTTGATGCTTTGAGCAATACCTCAAATTCATCAAATTTATTTACCAAACTCCTAGCATTGGTGTACACGCAAGTATACATGCACCTGTTCCTATTCTTAGCTACCCTAAAACAACCCATGTGTTTACTTGTACCGCAATGACTCCCAGCAGTCTCTGTAATATCCTGCGTTTTGTTTTCCAGGCTTCTGCTCATTCTAATAGAAGCAGTGCAAGAATCAATTTCACCTCTGCCAGTGGCTACTATTAATCTATTAGTCCTTGTATCCCCCCCCAAGCTAGCAGTTTTCCGACCCTCCTAACACTGCCTCGATAGCATCAGCAAATATTCTTGCACCCTTTCTATTTAAGTGTAACCAATCCCTGTAGAAGCAGTCTCTCCTGTTAACAAGTACAGAGCAGGCTATCCTCCAATCCCCCCTGTGCGCAAGCCTATGCTTTCTCTCCCTCTTCCAGTTCGCATTCATATTCCTTTTTTCTACAGAAACATGTATGATGGATAACGAATCATTCCTTCCGTAAAACTGAATTTTTACGACATCAAACATAGTATTGTTTGACCCCCTGCTGCATAAGGGCAGTTCCAGTGTGGTAACTGTGGGTAACACTCCCTCCAAGGTTATTCCGAAAGATGGGCACTTTCTTCTATGTTAAGTTTCTGGATTATCCGTAAAACAGATAATTTGACAGAACTGTTGCCCTTGTTACAAAACACACACACACACAAACTGCAGGGTTTATTGTGATGGCAATATATCACTTACCAAGGTTTTTTTTTTTTTTTCTTTTAATAACAACATCATCATCAGCCATTTTCAATCCACTGCAGGATGAAGGCCTCTCCAGCAACTTTCCAGTTCCTTCCGTTTAACAACAATGAGGTATAACGCTAGAAGTCCGAACGCCTTACGGGCTCGGACTTCTAGCGTTGAAGGTACTGTACTGTTCACTGTACCTCATTGTTGAAGGTACAGTGAACTATTTAATAGTCCAGACCTTTTTTAGGAGGACTGCATATAATGATGATGATATACATGATAGGCAGTAATTGAAAATTTAGCTTGAATTTGTCGAATTTTTAACCATACCACACGAATAGTTACCATGATACAACCAGTGGCGGACTGGGTCAAAAATTCTTACTGGGGAAAACAAATAAAATGTATCAGAGGTCAGAGTGTAATATTGAAAATCACACCGGCATCCATCGCTCCAGGGTTTCCCCTGTAAGTCTTATGACCAGTCCGCCTCTGAATACAACGTGAAGAGCTATCATGCAACAAATTCATACCACAAAACGCACAGTTTATTTCAATTTACTCGATCTCTGGGGAGGGGCGATCTGTATTCATCCCCCCCCACTTATTCTAGGATAATTCGTGCGCAGGCCACTTTTAAGCGTCGAAAAATAAAGTTTCGTTTGATAGTTAATCATTATAACAAAAATACTGTTGAAACAAAGCATTATATCATAATACAACCTTATTTTACTAGTATAACATTCGTGGGCGCCAGGGGGGGTCTTCCTGACTTGAATGGAACTAAAAAAACAAAAAAATAATAATCTCAGTATGTAATTTTCTGACGGCCAAAGGCTCGAATCGTCAGTTCCCACCCCACCCAAAAGAAAAATCTTGGGTGCGCGTAAGAAGATACTGTACAGTTAAAAGGCTTTTTCCTGTTACGAACAGGAAAGAAAAAAAAAAAAAAAAACCACTGCGCCTCCCCCTCTACAGTATTAACAATGACATTGCCATGCCTGTCCTTCGTCACCTAGTTAGCTTGTTATTTTAAGCGAACTTAAGGACTGATTTACTAGGAAGATGTGCTGCCATCTAACGATTACATTATGAATACGTAACCAAATACAGTATGTAAATTCATTGATGAAGTTCGAAAATTCGAACGTGCGTTAGTTATTTTTAAAGTAAATAAACGTGTTAACGTTTTATTGGTTTAATAGTGCTGGTGTTTATCGAACAGATATGCATTCGTAACATCGTAGCCTATGATATAGCATTAGCATTTAGCATTAGTAGAGGCATATGATGCAAGAAAGCAAGCTTATTCAGCATCAGCCAAAAAAAAAAAAAAAAAACCCTCTCCCATTTCACCCCTCCGTTCGTTCGAAATACCTGTCCAGTTGAGCTTTAAATTTGTTTAGGCTATCAACTTCAACAACAAGTGATGGAAGTCGGTTCCACCAACCAACCATCCGCTGGCCAAAGGCAAATTTCCGCACATCTATCCGACATCCGTCCTTCCTCAATTTGAATTTATGCCCTCTGAGGTGATTATTCTGAGAAAGATGAAGAATCCCATTGGCATTGAGCATGCTCAAACCATTCAAAGCCTTATACACCTCTATCAGATCACCTCGCCGGTGCCTAGTCTCCAGACTCTGTAATTTGCAAAACTTAAGCCTTTCTTCGTAAGAGCAACCCTTTGTTCCATTTACTAATCTTGTTGCCCTTCTCTGTACCCGTTCCAGCAGCTCTACATCCTTCTTGAAATGAGGCCTCCAGACCTGTATACAGTACTCAAGATGTGGCCTAACCATTGCCTTATACAAGGGAATAATCACCTCCTTATCCCTGCTAGAAAAATTCCTGTATATCATTGACAAGACACCATGAGCTACTCTTGCAGCTCGTCTGCACTGCTCAGAGAACTTCATATCTGCCTGCACAATTACCCCCAGGTCCTTTTCATTCTCCACCACTGTCAGTGTAGTACCGCAGAGTTGATACGTTGCTCTGGGGTTACTGTTTCCCATATGTAGTACTTTACATTTGTCAATGTTAAACTTCATTTGCCACCTCTCAGCCCATCTGTTCAACCTTTCCAGATCCTGTTGCAGCAGCATAGCGTCAGTAGTGTCCTTAACGACCCTGCCAACCTTTGTATCATCTGCAAACTTAGACATTAAACTTGATATCCCATCATCAATATCATTCATAAACACCGAAAACAACAATGGACCCAACACTGAACCTTGAGGAACTCCACTAATAACATTAGTCCACGTTGAGCAGTGTCCATTGATTACCACTCTCTGTCTTCTGCCACTCAACCATCCCCTTATCCATAGCAGCAATTTGCCTCCAATGCCACACTTGCTTATATATATAAGCTAGTCTGTAATCAAGTCACAAAGGAGGTTAGGCAGGTGAAGGCACATTACGAGAAATCTTTGGCAAAGGATACTAAGAAAAACAGCAAGGATTTCTTTACTTATATAAACTCTAAAGGGGAGGGGATCAATCTGATTGGTCCACTTGATATCGATGGATCGACTTGATGATCCTGCTCAGATAGCAAACAAACTGAATGAGTATTTTGCATCTACATTCACACATGAGAAGTTATTAAGGTTTGAAAATGCCAGAAGGTTATCAAATTGTAGCAGGGTGCTTAATGATTTTGTAATAACTGAGAGCAAAGTGGAGGAGAAATTGTTGAAGTTAAACATAAGAAAGGCACCTGAGGTGGATAGGATCTATCCAGTTATATTAAAGGAAGAGGCAAAGGAAGTAAGCAAACTCTTAGCCATAATTATGAGAGCATCCTTGGACTCAGGGGAAGTCCCCACGGACTGGATGTGTGCAAATGTGTCCCCAATTCACACAGGGGGATCGAAGAGTGACACGAGTAATTACAGACCAGTTAGTTTAACTTCTGTTCCGGGTAAAATAATGGAGTCACTGGTTAAAGATGCATTGCAGGATCATCTAGACAAGACTGCAGCAATAATTCAGACACAGCATGGGTTTGTTAAAGGAAAGTCTTGTCTGACAAATTTGATTGGTTATTATGATGTGGTTACAAAGGAACTGGATACAACAAATAATTTTGATATCATATACTTGGATTTCAGAGAAGCTTTTTACACTGTTGCGCATGGAAGACTACTGTACAAATTGGAGCAGGATGGTATTAACGGTAAGTTGCTACAATGGATAAAAGGATGGTTCAGTGGGAGAAGACAGAGAGTGGTAATCAATGGGTGCTGCTCTTCGTGGACTAATGTTATTAGTGGAGTTCCACAGGGTTCGGTGTTGGGTCCACTGTTGTTTTGTATATTTATCAATGATATTGATGAAGGTATATCAGGCTTAGTATCGAAGTTTGCAGATGATACAAAGGTTGGCAGGGTTGTTAATGACAGTAATGGCAGTGTGTTACTGCAACAGGATCTAGATAATTTGGGCAGATGGGCTGAGAAGTGGCAACTGAAGTTTAACATTGAAAAATACAAAGTACTGCATATGGGTAGAAGTAACCCCAGAGAAACGTACCAACTGTGTGGTACTACACTTAAGGAGGTAGAAAATGAAAAAGACCTGGAAGTAATTGTGCAATCGGATATGAAGTTTTCTGAGCACTGCAGACAGGCTGCCAGGGCAGGTCATTGGGTCTTGTCAATGATATACAGGAATTTTGTTAGCAGGGAAAAGGAGGTGATTGTCCCTCTGTATAAGGCAATGGTCAGGCCACGCCCTGAGTACTGAGTGCAGTTCTGGGGGCCTCATTTTAGGAAGGATGTAGATTTGCTTGAGCGTGTACAGTGAAGGGCAACAAGACTGGTGAGGGGAATGAAGGGATCCTCTTACCAGGAGAGGCTTAAGTTCTGCAAATTGCAGCAGCTGGAGACTAGGCACCTGCGAGGTGATCTGATTGAGGTGTATAAGGCCTTGAATGGGTTGAGTACGCTGAATTCTGATGGGATTCTTCCACTTGTTCAGATTATGAACTTAAGGGGGCATAAATTGAAATTGAGGAAGGACAGAGGTAGAACAGATGTAGGAAATTTGCCTTTAGCCAGCGGGTGGTTAATTGCTGGAACAAACTTCCATCTGTCGTTGTGGTAGTTAATAGGTTAAATAAATTTAAGGAGGAACTGGACAAATATTTAGAGGAGATTGTTTTGTAATTTTTTTTTTTTTTTTTTTTTTTGGCTGATGCTGCCTAAGCTCATACGCTTGCTTTCTTGCGTCCCATGCCACTACTACAACTTAAAGCCTGCATACCGATTACGTAATAATTACATATACAGTAATTAGATATTCAAATACTATAAACAGTCCAAATTTTTGTTGTATTTATTTATATGATGTGCATTTATACGTTTGTTTGTTTATTTGGTTTTTAGGAGCATTAGCAACTAAGGCCATATTGCTCCGGGGATATGCGGTGGTCATTCCCTGGCCTTTCCGCATCCTGCGTATTTGGTCGTCATGGGCTTGAACCCTGGTCTAATCAAGAAGCGTGTGCTACGCACTGCTGCTCCTTCCCACCTGGCTACGGGGGCGCTGCATTTATACGATGCACACACGTAATCTATACGGATAATATGAAAATGTATTACTACGCTAAGTGTAAGTAATAGTAATAGTAATTGTGGCATGTGATGCAAGAAAGCAAGCGTATGAGCTTATGTAGCATCAGCCAAAAAAAAAAAAAAAAAAAAAAATTCATACAACCATTCCCTCTAAATGTTTGTGCAGTTTCTCCATAAATTTATTTAACCTATCAACTTCCACAACGACAGATGGAAGTTTGTTCCAGCAATTAACCACCCGCTGGCTAAAGGCAAATTTCCGCAAAAAAAATTTACAGCTGTCTTTCCTCAATTTGAATTTATGCCCCATTAGGTTCGTAATCTGAACAAGCGGAAAAATCCCATCAGAATTCAGCTTGCTCAATCCATTCAAGGCCTTATACACCTCAATCAGATCACCTCGCAGGTACCTAGTCTTCAGCCACTGCAATTTGCAGAACTTAAGCCTCTCTTGGTAAGAGGATCCCTTCATTCCCCTCACCAATCTTATTGCCCTTCTCTGTACACGCTCAAGCAAATCTACATCCTTCCTAAAATGAGGTCCCAGACCTGTACGCAGTACTCAAGGCGTGGCCTGACCATTGCCTTATACAGAGGGACAATCACCTCCTTTTCCCTGCTAGAAAAATGCCTGTATATCATTGACAAAACCCAATGACTTGCTCTGGCAGCCTGTCTGCATTGCTCAGAAAACTTCATAAGCTTAGTTTTCTAAGAATAGATATTTCAGTGAAAGCTCGCAGACGAAACTGTAAAGTAATGAAAACGTAGCATTTTAGTTTCTAAACTACAATTCACGAATGTGGATTGTACTTTGCAAACTAAAACAGTCATTATGGACTGCTTTCTATCGCGCTCTCATTGAGCGAAACCATTTTTCGTTGGGAAATAGTGACTCTTGGGAAATAAAGGTAAACTTTCACCACGATCATTAAGAGACTAAACATAGCAGCAACATTTCCAAAGGTATACAGTCTGCTGGTAAACATTAACATACGTTGAAATTAAACACGACGTTTTGAAAGAGTTACCTTACTTTGTTGGTGCCTCTGGTAGTCCATCGGTAGACTGCATACCACAAGTAAATAAATGTTAATGTTTAGTCGTTAATGATTGTTGCGAAAATATATTTATTTACCAAGTTTACTGTGGCATCTTCGGGGAAAGTATCGGGGATTACAAAGAATAAGTGGAATGTCCAAAACAAGAGACTCCTCGTTACGTTCTTGCCACTATTATAGACAGGGCCGACTCAAGGGTTTGAGGAAAATGGTGAAACATTGTGCGTGGTTGGTGATTACTATTCACAGTGCTTATTTCTTAGCGGCATGATTATAACCCGAACATTATAAAAAATGTAATGTTAATAATTACAGTTCATAAGAATAGGATGAGTAACGATTAATTTACTATTTTAGCACTTCAGGTAATTATTTAGTACTCACCTTACAAGAAAACTGTCCTTATGATAGCACGAGAATAAATAGCAAAATTACAGTTATTCGATTACATAGCAAATAGCATAGATAAATAGCAAAATTACAGTTATACGATTATAATAAAATCTTGATTCCACGCATATAGACATTATGAATGTAGCAAGAAAAGCTCCATATTATTTCTTATCTAAAAACCACAATTCAACTGACGAGCGAGTTTGACATTTATAAGTTTACAGAGCTATGAACATTTAATGTTATTATCACAGTTCTTAATAAAATTTGGGTAAACGAAAAGAAAATCTCTGAATTTAAAAAGAAATACTGAAAATGCTGTAATTAACAAGAGCAAAATCTTAAAAAAGCAAATATATACAGTCGCAAAATATATAGTAAATTAAATTCTAGCCAATACATCGAGGAACTGAAATGAGGGATTTGTATAAGTTGCAGCATGAAAAATTCAAAGTGAGTAAATGCAGAAAATACAGGATATATCAAAATTTTTAAACATATTCTAGTATAAAAATATGCCATCCAGTGTGAGTGGAGTTGTTACATGCAGACAGACAGACAGACAAACGGACATGGTGAAGTTAATAGGCACATATGCATATATAAACAGTATTTATGTTATACACTGAGTGATCACTGAATTATGACCACCTCTATGAAAACTGAATGCATCCCGTGGACCACGTGAAGTACGAGAGGGCGGAGTTAGTCGACCTACGCAGCATAGATAAGGTGTCAGTGGTTCAGTAGGTAGTAAAATTCCGAACGTGATGGGTAAAAGGAAGAATTTATCGGAGTTTGATAAAGGACAGATTGTGGGAGCTCGACGAGCTGGCGCCTCGATTTCCCAAATGGCTGAACTGGTGGGGTGTTCGATAGCCGCCGTAGTTAAAGTGTACCAGGACTGGCGTCAAAATGGCCAAACAACGACCCGACGGCAAAACTGCAAAGGTCAGCGAAAGGTTGGTGTTTAGAGGTGAGCGCAGGGTCCGACGACTCGTACAGGCGAACAGGCGCAGCACTGTTGAAGAGTTGACTATCCAATATAACATGGGCCAATCCGGAACAACATCTGGCATGACAATGCCTCGCACGTATGGGCTATACCAGCAAAAGACCCCTATTTCATCCTCTCCTAACCAAGGTTCATTGGCATAAAAGACTCGCCTGGTGCAAAGAGCATGCAAGTTGGACGTTAGAAGACTGGAAGAGGGTGTGCTGGTCGATTAAGTCACGTTATTTACTCCACACGGTGGATGGTCGCTTACGGATTTGACGCCAACAACATGAGGTTCTTGATCCATGATGCATGGTATCAAAAGTGCAGGCCGGTGGAGGCGGTTGTATGGTGTGGGGCATGTTTCACTGGCAGGAACTTGGACCCCTGGTGCAGGTGGAACAATGTATCACTGGTGTTCGCTGTCGTCAACTGCTTGCTGACTGTGTACACCCCGCTTATGTTACACTTTTTCCCGAATGGCGATGGTGTCTTCCAAGATGACAATGCGCCGAGCCGTCGGGCACTTGTTGTGCAGGAATGGTTTGAGTAACACAGTTCTGACTTCCAGCATATCGATTGGCCTCCGAACTCCCTCGATATCAATCCCATAGAGCACTTGAGGGACACTATGGAAAGGCATATCAGGCGTCTGGATACACCAATTACCTCCATACGTGCATTGCTGACCGCATTACACACAGCTTGGTTGGCCGTACCTCCCGAACGCTTCCGACATCTTGTTGAATCAATGCCACGTCGGATAGCTACTGTACTGAGGGCAAAATGAGGCCCCACGAAGTACATTAGGTAGGTGGTCATAATTCAATGATCACTCAGTGTGTATATATATATATATATATATATATATATATATATATATATATATATACATACTCGTATATATATGCGAACGCGCCTAAACATATAGCACACACATACACACAGGGACGTTAAGAACCAGTAGGGTTCTAAGGTAAACAGCCACTTTGGGCTGGTCCGCCTTTCCCCGTGGGAGACCCAAAATTGGAGACTGGGGTCCCATTCATAATGTTCGGACCGTGGACACTTATGCACCTGTCCTCGCCTACCTGTCTGCTCGGTAGCACAGTGGTATTGTCACCGTCCTCCCCACACCGGGTGGAAAAGGCCCGGGTTCGATAACGCAAGGAACTTTTATAGACTTTTTTTTCCCTCCGCAGCTGAGTTAGTCGGTCTCATGCGTGGATAGCAAGGTTTTTTTCCCCCAGGAACTGGGGTTTTTTTTTTTTTTTTTTGTCCAGCTAAACATGCAAATCGAGAACACACGCAATTTACAGACACAATACACACGGGTATTGTGTCTGTAAATTGAAGAAATTACGGGTGACCCTAATGTCGACGGTTTCATGTCAAACAACGTTAACTACAAAATCATTTTGTAGTTGATGTTTTTGTAATTAATCAAAAAAAAAAGTCATTTGACATTTTCTTGGTTTACCGGAAATGTACTTAAGCCTAAGCTAACTTGTAAAGTAGAACAGCGATACAGTTCTATGACATGATATGCATTGTTATTTGTATAAAGTAAAACTGAAGTTATCGCAAAAAGAAAATGCGATTTTGTAGTTAACGTTGTTTGACACTAAACCCTTGATATAACAGTTCAGTTTGTTCCCACCTATATACTCGATGCTCCTGATACACAAAGATTTTTAAACAAAGGCTTATGAGAAATATAACCCCCCCCCCCGAGGGGTACTTCAAATAGACCGAAGAGAAAAGTAATTTTATTTTCAAAAATGCTCCATATTAACAATTTTAAATACTCCACTTTTCCGATTTTTAAACAAGAGCATATGGAGGATATACTAATTCATATGGGGGATATTTCCCCTACCCTCGACGCCGGCCCCTCTCTCTCTCTCTCTCTCTCTCTTTCTCTGTACATTATTTTCGTTGGGCATTTGTTCCGGGTACCAGGGAAGTATATATGAGAAGTTGCTCATAGTTCATCGACCTATAACAGAAAAAAACAAAAAAAAAAAACAAAAAAACAAGACAATCCAATTATATACACTCTATGACATTGAAATTGTAGCACCTTGAAGGAACAGGAATACACAGAGGCCACTTAAAGATCGCCAAGGAGTTAAGGAAAACATGATAAAAGTTGCAGACGCCAACGTGTGTGTGAACACAATGACACAAAATGATGTTTACAATGGACAGATAAATATGATGTAAATCTACCAGGCTTGCAGATACATTGAACTAGTCGTCTCGGCATTGTCGGACAGGTGTTGAATGCCCTCCTGCATTATTTCTCACCAAGCCTCTTTCACTTGGTCCCGCAGAACATCCATGGTCTGTGCTGGCTGCAGGTGGCTCTGTAGATGGCGTCCAATCATGGTCCACACACGCTCAATGGGGAAGAAATCCAAGCACCTGGCTGGCTAGAACAGTGCATCTACACACGAAGACACTTATAGAGGATACCCTCTGCAGTATGTGTTTGGGTGTTGTCCTGCGGATAAATAGTGTCATGCGCCCACTAAAAAAGGGGAGCGCAACGGGTTTCAGAATCTTTGTTACATAGCGGCGACTAGTCAGATTTCCGTTCACGAACACCAACGACGGCCAACTATTAAAAACTGATCGCTCGACCCAAACCATAACTGCGTTCACCACATTGTTGCCACACGTGTATGCGGAGATCATCGGGCCCAAAGAAGAAGCAGAATTCATCGCTGAAGACCACTTGACGCCATTCTGTATTACAGGTGACCAGTGCGAGGCACAATTCCAGATGCTGTTGACGATGGGCAGTGATCAGGGGCAATGGACGCAGTGGGCGGTATGCACAGCGGCCCCCTTCTGCCAGTCTAGGGCCGACAGTGATGGAGTGACAGCCAGCTGATTCCCAGCTCGTTGGATGGTAGCCAGTATGGCTGTAGGTGGGGTGTAAACCTGTCGATGGATAAGACGAGCGCCCATTCTGTAGTCCTCCACTACCCATTCAACGAGCAGTAGTTCTTTCTCGCAGCCACTGTCGCCATCTGTACACCGTAGTATTGTAACGGACCGTGCGTACCGCTACACGACGAACGAAGCGACCATCCAGCCTCTCGGAGGTCGACAAATCGCTCTCTGTCGAAGTCGCTGAGTTGCTGATATCGGTGTTGAACGTGATGTCTCGGAATTCTCCACAACCTCCTTGCACTCTGAAGTCGGTTCCTGCGAGATGGAAGCCTGTTAACTTCACACACGCGTTGCTTTGCATTCCAGGATCTCTGCGTTCGTTTCTGTACCAGCCGAAGCTTCCGCCCGATTGGTTCCGTATTTTAATCATTTGTATATGTCGACGGAACTTTTCATACATTCAACAAGACAAGAACTCTTCAACATACTCAGCTATCAATTCCATACACCTTCTACAAAGATGTTCCAGCGTTGTAAACCTGTCGAATAGAAACAGGACCGCCCCCCAAACCAGGCTTCCGTTGTTCGTATGACGTCATCATATGAGCCCTGGCAGCATGCCGTGATGGGTATAATGTATGGTATGTTTACGTACAATAAAGATTAATTGATTAGATTCATTTAATGAAAACTTGATGACTTATAAATGTTGTCAATAGCAACGTGTGCGAAATTCACTACTGAAGAATAAATATTAAAGATACCTGGTAAGTGCTCGAAGGCCATAGATTAAGCAAAATTGGTTTAGAGATTTTAAATCACGCTAAGATTTATAAGCAAAGGGTACTACAGTTCTTTTAACGTAGTGGATGTACGATTCTTAAATTCTTGATGGCAATACTATCTTGTTATCCACAAAAGACAGCCCAGCTTACAGAATAGCACTTTTCTCCAGCTGAAGGACAAAGACTGGACAGTAACTTGCTATGACAACCATCTCCACCATGTAAATGTAAATATCACAAGATTCGTCGTTGCAGAGGATAATTAAATGTTTATTGATACAGAGAAGACACTAGACCGCGCACATTGAAATATGCGCCGTTGTTTGCGTATGAAGCTGCACTGATTTTGAGGGGAGAGGAATCGGAAGAGTTTTAAGGTTAATTCAGATTTGCCAATTCGGCAGTTCAGGTCAATAAACATCAATTTCCAAAACCGTGATTATAAAGAAAATATTCATTTTTGAGCGCCCTATGTTGAATGAAGAAATGCATAAAACATCATTATTTTTCATTTTTCAACATTTGAATAAAAACTCGAGCAATCATAAAAACTGGAGCAATTGACGTGTGCTTCATCCAATACACAGCTGTTCGTTTGTACCACTTCTTTGCATGCTTGTATCATTATTTTTTTCGAAACAGAATCATAATTTTACTAGGTAATTATCTTTGACCTAGGAATATGCCCATCTACAGACAGTAGTACTGCTTCCGTAGGTTGCCAACGGAGGTCAATGGCACAAGCAAACAACGCCTGCATCTTACGTAGGCGGGTCGTGAAAGCCAGACAACCCGTTGTTACTGCTGCTGGAGGTTTCACGGCGCATCAGCATCTCGAGTCATACCGCGCCAGTGTATTATGTCTGCATAGATGCTTCTATTCACGGGCCAATTTGTATACGTTTTTCGGATTGAAAAAGCTGAAAAACGCACGAGGAAAATCCATGTTCCCTCCACCTGAGATCGACTAACTACAGCCCATTCCGTTTTCAAGACGCCTTTAAAAATTCTTGCGGTCTCCGATGGAATTCGAACCCAAACCTCTCCAAACAAGTGACAAGTGGCGAAATCACTATACGGTCATGGAGGACAAGCCACCCTTGCATCAGAAAACGAACATTATATCGAGCGAAGAGTTTATATTTGCAGACGACGGGCACTAACATTTCTTTTTATTCTCTGAGAGGGTCACATAGGGTCAGAGGATTGTACAAGACATATAGAATATAAGAACATCCATTTAGCAGTCACGTGAGCTAGAACCGGAGTCAGTTCAGAAGCGCGTACTGTTGCATTGGACAACTCGGCTACGGCAGTGGAGCTAACATTTAAAAAGCTGAATGTAGCAAAAACCGCTTATAAAAATTAAAAAGTAACTGGCACTAAAATATACTTTAATTAACAAATAAAGGGAAAAGAACTGCGGGGTAATTATCCGGTAACTTTTTCTTTTCTTTCAGATTATAGGTTTTAAAATTTCATGGTGAATACGTGGACTATGACGAAGCTCATTTTGACTTAAATGATTTTCATAAGCGAACAAACTTCATACGGCCACAGAACTCGGTACACGATCCAAAATTTCCTCCTAAAACAATTGCATGAAATTAATCTACGCGAGTTGTGGTTTCGGAAAAATGGAGCTACTTGTTATACAACAGGAGCCACAATGAACTTGTTGCGCAAGGTGTTCTCAGATTTATTATATATATATATATATAATATATAAACTGGCCTTTTTCAAAAATATGTCGCTTTTTTATTATTATTATTATTATGAACAAAAATTGTGGCACTAAGAAATTCATATTCTTAAAAACGATGCTGACTTAAGAAAATATTAATTTCTGCAAAAACATTCCAGTATATC
Source organism: Mastigoproctus giganteus (assembly GCF_048544385.1). Classification (NCBI taxonomy): domain Eukaryota; kingdom Metazoa; phylum Arthropoda; class Arachnida; order Uropygi; family Thelyphonidae; genus Mastigoproctus; species Mastigoproctus giganteus. The sequence continues at coordinate 211,639,635 of NC_143577.1, read as the reverse complement.
TTATTAATGTACAAATTAATAGCAATTAATGCAGTTTTAATAAAAGGTTTTATTACTCACCTAACACCGTAATTAAGATTTTGTCGGTCATCGCATCCAGGATCTAGGAGAATGTTAACAACGTCTCAGAGTATCTCTCGTTGCAAATGCGTAAGGAGCACTTATCGTCTTCACTGTCCGTCCGCATGCAACAACTCGATTTCCGCAAACGAACAAACTGTCGGTTTTGGGGTTGTGGGGGGGGGGAATAATATTGATTATTCTCATAAAAAAATAACAAACTGGCTCACCAATTGTGGGAACGGGGTAAATAAATGATTATTTATTCTCTCTTTTATATATTTATTATATATATTCTATCCCTCTTATATTTATCTATCCCTTATTTCTTTCCCCCTTTTACCTTGGAACCACAAAGGCTGTTGTTTTTATTTCTTTATTCCTTTAAACAGGGGGGTCCTCACTTCCCTTCCAAGGCCCACATGCTACCTGCTGCGTAATATATTATTTCCATTTATTTTATCTTGTTTGTTAATCAGAAGATCCAAGTACTGAGGACTTTATTTTATTATTTTTTCTCTTTATACTAGCTTCCCTAGCTTGGATAGTTCGTACTACTAATAATTGCTCTGAGGTGTTAGTCTATTAAGACGAAACATGGGATATTAACATTACAAGGATTTATTTACCATTTGTACAACAATTATTTACACATTCTAAATTATTCATGATATCAAAATTTTACAACACAGTAATTATTATTATACATGAAATGGTGTCCTCCCTTAATCACTCTTCTTAAGCAATTCATAAACTTCCACTATGTTTTCAATACAAAATCATAAATATTCTATCCTATACACTTTTATATGGTCATATATATATATATATATATCCTTTCCAACATATACTGAATAACTCCAATAATTTTTCACTCTCTTTTACATACTCTAAGGAGGAAATTTCTACCGAATACAATTCACTCCGTTAATAGCAATTAGACAATTCACGAAACCCACTGTTTTACTTTTAACACATTTCTTTAAGTTTCTTATCAATACCTCTAATCACAGATAAGTAACGTACTCACTCATTCTCTTTCTCTCTATATATTTCTATTATATCTTATTCCTATCCTTACAATATAGTAGTCATCATGTTACAATACTTCTCAAACTGTCCAGTCCAATTTTCTCCCATGGATTTCTTTATAACACAGTTCGCGTTAGTAAAATTCTCTAAACTGACTTACTTGGACTCTTCCCACTCTTCCTGGAAGAGTAGTTGATTTCCAGTCCTTCCGGTCTTTCAAGGGTGCCTCTTCTCCGATTTCTTCTCTGATCCGCTAGGCTTACGGCTCTGTTCTGCCTCCACGTCGATCTTCCCACACTCAAGACTTTCTCCAGGTCATTCTGCCTTTCGCTATTATCTTCACCCACTAAACTATCATGATCTGACTTTCCGTACGCATTTCCCCCACTCCCAAAATATTTTTCCGCCACTCTCTCACGCCTGTCCCCAGGACTCTCCTCCGGATCCTTTTCCTTTCCGGTTTCGGAACTCTGACTCTTGGGCTCTCGCTATCGTCTGCTCCCCTGCATCACCTTTTTGTTTCAAACTCCCTTCCTTATTTTTCGTCCAATCATTTGGTAGTCCTCCATCTCTCCTTAATTTCATTCGCTCATTTTTTTTTCTACGTCGTCCCGACCCGCGTCTGGTAGGTCGAGCTCTCTTCTTTGTGATGAGAGCATCCGGGCACTACATCATCACTAGAATTTTATCTGGGACTGTCTGCTACTACTTACCTTTTAGTCACACTTCCTTTCGAGACACCGCCCCTGAAATTGTTGGAGTGCCTTCCGAGCCGGCTCGTTTGTACTTTCTTTATCACTCCAACACGGTGTGCTCTCTGATCTCGGGTCTTCCCTTTCTGATGGAGTCCGAAACCGTTCTAGGGTGGCCGGGTGGGTAAAGTGCCTGCCTGGCAACCCAAAGGTCGCGGGTTCGAATCCCGCCTCGGGCTTGGATCAAAGTACTGCAAAAACCATGGGAGGTGCATTATGGCCACAGAAGCCGATGCGCCAACAACTACCAAAAAAAAAAAAAAAAGTTCTAGGGTGTGGGCATTCTTTTGTCCTCTGCTGCCGTAAGTTCGGTACAGCCCTACATTCTGTAAACAAGAACCGCATCAAAACTGGCCTTCCCTTTGTACTACCTATCGGTCAGCGTCCCTCCTGCTGCCACGCTAATCCGGTCCCTATTGAAATGTACACAGCACAAGCAAATCTGCTGAGTGCTTGTCTGTTTTAAACATTAGATATTTTAAAAAAAAAAAAAAAAGGTAAATTTCAATATCCTAAATATATGTAAGAATGGTTCTTACAGGGTAATGATTTTGATGATATTTTATATTTGAGTCTTTTAAAAAGATTTGTCGGGTCATCCCAAATTTCATGCCGACCGGGCTAGCCGAGTGGGTAAAGTACCTGCCCGGCAACCCAAAGGTCGCGGGTTCGATTCCCGCCTCGGGCTTGGATCAAAGTACTGCAAAAACCTTGGGAGGTGCAATATGGCCACAGAAGCCGATGCGCCAACAACTATCAAATCAAAAAAAAAAAAAAAAAAAAAAACCCAAATTTCATTAAATTCGGATCAATAGAATTTCGGCAATTATTTATGTGTAAAATTTCGAGTTATTCTGTACATAAATGGAAGCATGTTTCGAATGCTTGGCTGTTTGCTGGACAAGGAAATATCAAACTGACACCAATATTTTAGCACATGTTCTCTTAGTCGGTGGGAAGGTAAGGTTCAATTCCGATTCCATATGACCCCAAGTCCCCACCCCTGCAGAAACATATACTGTATCAGTTTCCGATGTTCGAATATTACTCGAGAGGGAAAGTCGGATCGACAACAAATGTTTGGAGTATGTTTCGTTAGTCCCTGGAAAGATTTTAAGGTCAATTAAGATTCTATAGTAGTCCGCCCCTTCCCCTACAAAAACCTATATACTGTAAATAGATTTTTAGAGCATCATTCAAGAAGGATAGGTCAATTGATACTAATTTTCATCACGTCTTGCAAGTCTCTGTGCAATTTTTGCAAGTAATTCCAATTCATAAGCTCCCCCATCTTACCCAATTGCGATAAAACTGGAACAACAACTCTGACCCTTTTCAACATTTCGGCAATTTGTATTCTTCTAGACTTTTCTAATAAATATTATTATTATTATTATCATCTGTTTATTCCAGTAAAGGAAACCACCCCGGGACGGCAAAGTGCCAGGAGGGTGCTAAGTACATATCAGGATAGGAGATACTACGTGCAGTGGGTTACATATACCGAACACGTAGTCTCGTCTCGAAATATTATATACAAATTTTGTTTAATATATACAGTATTTACACATTAATGATTCTGTACATACATTATACAAATCATATATTTACAATTCACTAATAATTCCATATATAACTTACATATTTACATAACTGTTAGAGAAGGTATATTTTTCCAGTCAACAGCTTACCAAATTATTGTTCTGAAAGCAGAAATTCACTTTTACTCACAATTCTTTGGTACTTTGCAGCCGATTCATATTTCGGTAAGTCTATACGAATTCTGTAAGATCTCTTTCCAGTATGCTGCATCCTCACACAGTTTTTCGGCATCTATGTGTAGTGAGTTAAATATTTTTGCTGCATTTGATGGGAAGAATCTTTGCAGGCTACTAAGATTGTTCAGGACTGGACGCAGTGGATTATTTACTTCTCCGCAACGTCTAGCAGTGGCACGCGGTTTGACTAGAATATTATGAAGTAACCCATGTTCCACCCGTTCGTCGCTCCCAAAAAACAACTAATTCTTGGACAACAAAACGATCTTAATACTGTACTCTTTTCCCGGCGACACAGGGCAGTCACCCAGAACGAGCCACTTCGATCCTATATGAAACAGCATCAACTTGCACCATTTTTTTTTTTTCACATTCAATTCTTTCGCGACACAATCAAATTAATGGCACAACAATCAAACTGGTTCTGAACTGAAGCTCCTTAGGGTTGTCATAGACATAAAGCTCTCCTTCATCCCACATCTAAATTATCTCCAGAAAAAGATAAAAAACTACACGGCTATGGTTGCTAGGGTAACTCGTCGAGAGTGGGGATTAAAGAAGTGTACCCTGGCTTTGTACTATGAAGCACTGTTTGTACCTGCAATCACGTATGGCTCCGGTATCTGGTTTAACAGAGCTGCCACAGTGGTGGACAGCAGGAAACTGAACATCATTCAGCGGCCGATCCTTCTGGTCTCCAGGGCGTGCTGCACCACCAGTACCCATGCCCTGCAGGTACTTACTGGCTTCCAGCCCCTGGACCTCGAGGTCGCTCGAGGTCCAGGGGCTGGAAATCTATATTTGCTTGGAAGAGAACGTTCCACTACCTTCCGTGGCTTCACCTCGGACCCAGCCAACACCCGAAAATACTCTATACTCTTCCCGACACAGTGTTGATTCGTCTTTGGAGACCACAATTTTGTCAAAGACCACTCCCCACAGATGCACTGTCGGTAATAACTGCTTTCTCTTCTACTTCTGTCAACTTGCTTTTGTTCTCGGGAAAACGCACGACTACCGTGCCATAGTACACCAGTTTTTATGACATTCCAGTTACGCTGAGTCACATATTCAGACCGATTATCTCTCAATTCTAGGAGAGTGAAAGGGAGCGACCCTCACCTAGTGAACCTTACACGGTGGTAAGGCAAATTCACTGTCTCTTCTGGAGCCACTCCTATAATGCTGTGTCGATGATACAGCATATATGCTGGAAGCAACAATCACCAGAGGCGGGAGGGGGACAGATAATCAACATAACAGGGTGCATATTTATATAAACCAGACCTTCCACGGTCTTCCACATGTTGGAAGACATTGGTAATGTCTTCCAACATATGTTATGGTCCTTTTTTTAACTTCCTCCAGTGCCTAATTCTGGCCAATTTGTGGCGTTTTCTTTTATATACAGATAACAGCACTGTTCAAAAGGAGCCTCTGTTAATGTAGCCTGGAAAAAGAACATTGTCATGCAAACGGTGTAAGTAAACAAGAAGTTTTTCATTAATAATGATTGGCTATCGTTTATGGATCTCATTGCAGTTGGCCGCACACACTAAAGATACTATAGACAAGTTGAATTAAGAATACACCAAAACTGCAAGCAAGCTGATACAGTGCAAATTCCCAATAACACAAATAACGATCCTCTATGGACACTGGCCATATCAATATAGCACGGAACATACCAACATTTTACACATACCAGTCATCAAAAAAAGTATTTCATTAGAACATACAGGATACTAACCATCACAGATCCACACTTCGATATTATATCTTAATATATCTAGAAAAAATTTCGCAACCCCACAACACAATTCTCAGTCAGACTTATTGTAAGTGTTCTCAGGTCCTGTAAATAATTTTTTGAATTGAGTACTGTCTGCATAAATTACTCTCGCAGCACCAGAAAACAATTATCATAAAATAATTGTTTACCAATTCAACATACACTGCGCTTCTACTTTATTAGGTACATCCCTGCTGTGCACACAAATGGTTTATCCCACAACGTTGCAAGTCTTTGTCATATATCCACAACTGTGGTCATACAGAAATGCAGCAGAACAACGTTTTGTTTTTTGTTTTGTTATTTAGGAGCATTAGCAACTAAGGCCATATTGCTCCGGGGATATGCGGTGGTCATTCCCTGACCTTTCCGCATCCTCCGTATTTGGTGGGCACGGGCTCGAACCCCCGTTTAATCAAGAAGCGTGTGCTACGCACTGCTGCTCCTGCCCACCTGGCTACGGAGGCGCCGCAGAACAACCTTTCTAGTATCAGTTAAGCGTACAAACCGTAGCAAGAATGGAGAAAAGGAGTGATCTAACGGACTTCGAACGTGGCATGGTATTAGGTGCAAGACGTGCTGGACAAAGCACCTCTGAAACGGCAGTTCTCCTGAACTTTTCACACACCACAGTTTCAAGGGTGTATCGAGAATGGTGCAACGAACAGAAAACATCCTCTCAACGGCACTCCTGTGGGGAAAAAAATCGCTTGATGATGAGAGAGGTCAGAGGAGGATGGCTAGAATTGTGGAAGCAAACAGACGGGGCCACAATGTCACACATCACGTCAGAATACAACCTTGGGGCGCAGAACATAATATCGCAAAGGACCACTAGTCGCACTTTGTCGCGAATGGGCTACAACAGCCGACGGCCACATCGCGTACCTTTGTTATCAACGAAGAACAAGAGAGCACGCCTCCTGTGGGCACAGCAACACCAGCACTGGACTATCGAGGATTGGAAAACAGTTGCTTGGTCAGACAAGTCGAAGTTCCTGGTGCTTCATGTTGATGGAAAGCTCAGAATTTGGCGAAAACAACATGAATCCACGGACCCGTCTTGTCTGACGACTACTGTGCAAGGTGGTGGGGCAGTGTTATGGTGTGGGGAACGTTTTCTTGGCACACGTTGGGTCCATTGATACCCATAGATTCACGTCTGAATGTCACTTCGTACCTAAACATCGTTGCTGACCAAGTGCATCCGTTCATGTTGACAGTTTATCCTCAATCAGATGGTTACTTCCAGCAGGATAATGCGCCGGTGCATAAAGCTCGAATCACTATGGAATGGTTCCAGGAACATGACAATGACTTTTCTTTGCTGCAGTGGCCCGCTCAGTTCCTCGGATCTCAATCCATTTGAACATCTTTGGGGTGAGCTGGAAAGGGCTGTTTGCTGCAGGCCTACACCTCCGTCGAATCTCAAGGAACTGCGTGACACACTCATGTCTGCGTGGTACTCCATTCCTGCACAACGTTTTCAGCATCGTGTTCAATCCATGCCTAGACGAATTCAGGCTGTATTGAATGCTAAAAGAGGCTCAACACGATACTGGTTAGGTGTACCTAATAAAGTGGCAGCACAGTGTATGTTCCCAATAGTCAAAAGTTTGTAATATGCAGCAGCAACGCAAGTAAAAATTAGAGACGTCTATGAAAAAAATTACATTTCTAAAATAGTTAAGTGTTCACGATTCGCATGCGCCTCATAACAGGATCGGCAGGTGTGTTCCGTTATTATTATTATTCAAAAATATGATCAAATTCGTGAATTCCACACTCATGAGTCAAAGATGTAACCCAAATTCATTGGCAACATCTCGCCAACCCCACATCCAATGTCAACCACAACTATTTAATTAACTAACCCTGAATTCTAAGACATCACGAAGTGTAGCTATGTTCGTGAATATAAACACACACATTTGATGTTACTTCTCCTTTCGAGTCTTAATTTAGTGAGATAATAAGGTTTATTTGTTTACGTTATATTATTAAATGATGTTATTAGCTGGTAATCCAACTACAAAGTGAAATTTAAGACAAAGAAGATTAAGTCACAGGCAGAACAAACTCTTCTATTTCGTATAATGACTACATCAAGTCACGCAAACATAAATAAAGGTGAAAAGCATGCGTGACAACCAGAACGCCACCTGTAATCAAGTTAAGTGCCAAGCGGTATAAAGCATAATGTAGTGTGTTTGGGCTGTTTTTCTCAAAAATAAAACGAATTTAAAATTTTTTTCTTTTTTTTTTTTTTTAGTTATCTTGGGTTGCTTAAAGACACCGGACCATCAGTAACTTTTGCGCATTCTAGACTAGTTCATATACTGTGCGTAAGAAACGCTACACTTAGGCCAGAGACCGAATAACTAACCCCCTCTCCCCAAGTTAAAATAGCCTTCATAGAGAATTCGTCTAGCCCTACTACGGAAATCATGTCTCAAACCTCTACGAGTGAACGGGAGCAAGATGTATTTCACTGCGCTATCACAAAGGCTACAGCTGGCAATAATCTTGTTCTAAAAGGATACCAATCTATGCTGGCTGTATCTTATTACCGTAAATATATAGTGCACACGTGTCTTGGTGATGTAGTGTATAACAGCATAGATACTCAAGCACAACTTTTAAAGCAATTTTAAATAGTTCAAATCGACCAGTAATATGAATGAGCAGTTTCGTTTCTTTTAGCAAGAACCTTGATGCATCGAAAAGAAATCTCGATAAAAACCATTCACAAATAACGTTAGTAATACTTCCTATAAAATTTCTTAAAAACAGCTTTGATTCTTATTTCTACCTATCCACCTAACGAAACATTCACATTCAAGTCACACTTTATTTTTTAAGAAAACGAGTTACGTAACCTCTTACAGACTCCTCTCCCTTGTGTGACGTAATTTGTGAATGGCTCCTAAACAGAAACAAGCCAATTTCACATGATTTCCAAAAAATTGCCATTCTGAGGGTTAATGATGATTAATTACATCATATTCTTACTATTGCATTATATTATATTATATATAATATAATGCATTAGGTACACACAATATTTTATAACATTGATAAAATTCATTAAACTAGGAACTGTGGACTGCCTTAGCCACTTATCCAGATGGCCTTATAGTCAAATTCGCTGCATTCCTCTTACGTCTTTTGATGTTACGCAAATAGCTGGGTAAAAGCTTAAGGACATCATGTCCAGTATAATTAATAATTATATTACACTGCGTAAACACGAACGCTTCTCCGGCATTGAATTGAAGTGCAATTTCTCAAAGGAGGTCTTAAATCTGTCCCCGGCTACTTTGTGAATCGTCTCAAAAGTCTCTTCATACGCGTTCACTAATGAGATATAAACCAGTGTGTAACATAAACGTTAATGTTCGGTACGCATCTCTTCACAAGCTCCTGAGCTACAGAAATAATTAATGCATACTTGGATGCTTCTGGCAATCTACGATAGATGGCGCTTCATCAGATTACCGGAATGAATATCCGCGTGAATCCAAGGTAATTATTCAATGTGTGATTTGAATGTTGTTTAACATACATAGAAGTCATTATTACACAATTTAAATTGTAAAATATACATTGTATGCGTGTTTTAAAATAGTAACGGAATTAACAAGTAGGAATTATGCAGTTCCTGCAACTCTTTAATCCTACACTATTTAAATGTTTTCGTCGTCTTTTTGGTTTTGCAATGTATTTTAATCTATTTGCTGTCAACCGAAATGCTTTTTAATAATTGTTAGGATGGTTGTTGACTTTAAAATAATTTGTTCATACCTAAACCAACTGACAACCCACAGAAATATTAAAATTTAATATGTAATATAAAAGCAATGTTTTCAGAATGCCTCCAGCAAAAGCTTTCATAGAAACAATAATTTACATGTGCATAGTGAAAGAGATGAGAGATTTTCATGCTGAACCCAAGTCAGAAAATGGTTTAAACAAACATATCAAAAATAGTTACATAAACAATACAAATGCGATCTGTCGAATTCAAAGTCATTTTCTTCTTCTTTTTTTTTTTTTTTAATATTTAAAAGCAAATGCAATAGTGCTTCCTAAAATTGTAGCTCCTCCTTTTCTGCCTCCCGTAGGAGCTTGTAAAAATCAATATTCTACCTGAGAATGACAAAAGACTAAACTAAGCTGAAAATGTGGTATCAATACAAAGTTAATGGAAGGCGATGTGCAAATTCGTAACGGTGTGGGTGGATGGGTGAGTGAGTGAACTAATGGGGGAAAAAACACAATATTAACCAGAATGTACCAGGATTTGGTAACACTGCGCAATTTCGCAAGACATACAAAGTAAAGACAGAGAGAGAACTGCCACTACGTTCCAAACTCCATAGCACGTGCAGAGCTGCGCGAACTGTCAAGGACGATCGATCTAGAAGCCAGCCATACTTAGGGAAAGCGAAAGAGCACGCGCTTTGGATGGGGGAAAAGGGGAAGAATCAACTCGCGATGAGTTATAGTGAAAAATAAACCTTGCACTTTCAGCTCGCTCGCCGCCTGCAAAAGGGCAGCAAAGCTATTTGATTAAGCAGACTGCTGAATGGAGTTGCCTCTGTAAAGCGATCGAAGAAATAAAACCTGGTACTTTACCAATTATGATGTTTTAACCACAATTTTTCTATTAGGGCCACACAGTCAAAGCAAAATTAACTATTTTTTTATTCCAAAATCTACCACACTCCGAAGCACTGCTACATATATCAGATTATGCAACATCAAAATAGCACAGCTACTCAACTACCGAATAATTTTTGAGAAAACTTCCTTACTTTGAGCATATCATGTTTTAAAAAAAAATTACAGCAGAACAATATAAAATGTGGGTGTTTTTCTCATTTACATAGAACACAATAAATCTGCATTTCTTTCTGTTTTCATTCTTTTTCATATTACCACGATTGCATAACTAGTTCTAGTATGAGTTGCACGTGTGGTAGGTGGCGGCCTCTGTTGGATTATTTCTTTGAAGCATCACTAAAATAAATGTATAAATAAAAACCAACCTTTTTAATGAAGTTTAAGGGCAGTTGGAATTAAGGAGAGGGCGAAAGCTCTGGAATCGATATCACTTATCGAACCCATTGTAGCATTCAAGTGGTCTTTAATTGCAACGTTTCTTAACTTCACGTCCACAGTGGCTTAAAATCACTATGTATTGTGAAGGAAATAGTGTTCTAACTTGCCTGCTTACAGGATGAAAAACCTTAATTACAAAGAGTTGCTGAAAAAGAACTCGCGAGACTTCTAGTTTTTATTATTTCGCATTTATTTGTGTTAGTTTATTGTTTATATATATTTTTATAGTATTGGTCCTTAAGAAATTCGACAAATTGCGTGACAAGAACCTTACTCGACATTTGGACATTTATATTTCTGTATACCTAGTCACGCTTTGAATACTATTGCATAGACTAATATAGGCCGAATGTACGATTACAAATAAACAGTGAACTGGAATTAGTATGACTTAATGCACAAAGTCATGGATGGGCAGAGATGGACGGCTGGGCTTTAGGTATTAAATATTGAATTCGAAGTGGTATGAGCTGATACTCAAGTTCAGAGACCCCGAGTGCAAAAATTAATGTTGGAACTACACGGTCTTCTCGCCGAGACTGTGTGGGGTTCAGCCTGAGCTCACCCTTGTTTGGAATTGGGGAACATTCAAATCGGAGGCGTGGATGCACACCTGCTGCATCTCCCAAAGTGGTCCGCTGGGAATGGAGAGTGAAAGATAACTTGTATCGCTGTCATTACTGTACACGAAGTAAGTATATTAAAATTTTTATGCGATTGAGCTATCACTTGGTCAGTCAGTTTGTGCGTAGGGCTGCAACTCTAACAGCAATACGGGGCAAGAGCGAATTCATTTCACTCTGAGGGTACTGTCCAAATTCTAAAAAGCTATTTAAGGTAGTGGGCAGGGAACTTCGCAAAATGCACTTCAAAGGAAACGTCGGGATATGTTTAGTATTTGCATCACCCTCACAGTGGAAGGATACCACAGGCTTATGCTACACCAGCATAAAAATATAACTGTATAGCACACCTGCTCTTTTCATGAAATGGTGCAAACCTTCAATAATAGCATCTCCTGTTTGCACCATGAAATATAAAGCAGGCGGGCAGATATGTACAGATGTCATATGCGCACAATTCAGTGAGAATGGACAAGACGAAAGATTGAGTGACTTTGAACGTGCTATGGTAATAATGACCAGATGCACCATTACGACTTTCTTGGAAATTGTAACTCTGCCGGAGACACTGTCGGTCAAGTACGACAGTGTCTCCGGTGTATCAAGGAAGGTCCAATACATAAATACATCCAGAAAACATCGATTCCGTGGTCGGAAATAGCTCCTTGATGCAAGAACCAACTGAAACTGACAAAACTTTTCAGGGTAACAGAAGGCTACAATCATCCAAACAAATAATCAGTACAACAGCGTTGGCCGAAAAGGCATTTCAGAACTCACAACATGTTCTTGTCACAGATGGAGTAACGCAGCCGACGACCAAAAGGAGTTGCACCCCTGTCAGTAAAAAAACACGAACGAACAGTTACACCGGACTCAGCTGGGCCACTGTTTACAATATTTATTAATGATATTGACGAAAGTGTATCAAGCTTCGTGTCTAAGTTTGCAATGATACGAAGGTTGGAAGGATGGTTAATGATAGAAATTAAGGTATACTTCCGCAGGAAGATTTAGAAAAATTAAGCAGATGGGCTGACAAGTGGCAAAGTTTAATATTGGTAATGACAAGGTACTGCATGTGAATAGGAAGTGAGCTCAGAATACGATACCAATTAGGTGGTACCGCACAAGTTGGTGGAGAACAAAGACACCTAAGGGGAAATTGTACAGGATGACGTGTAAATTGACTGAGCAGTGTAGACAAGTTACTACACAGGTGTGCAAAATTTAAGGACCAATCAGGTTTTCACCTGTAGCTTCTCATAGGAGTGGCCTGGATATGGGAAAAGCATACCAAAGGAACCTCGTGAGGTACAGAAATGATGAAGGAAACAACACCAACACAACAACGGAAACAAAACTCTCTGAGCAGTGCAGACGAGCTGCAAGAGTAGCTCATGGTGTCTTGTCAATGATATACAGGAATTTTTCTAGCAGGGATAAGGAGGTGATTATTCCCTTGTATAAGGCAATGGTTAGGCCACATCTTGAGTACTGTATACAGATCTGGAGGCCTCATTTCAAGAAGGATGTAGAGCTGCTGGAACGGGTACAGAGAAGGGCAACAAGATTAGTGAATGGAACAAAGGGTTGCTCTTACGAAGAAAGGCTTAATTTTTGCAAATTACAGAGTCTGGAGACTAGGCATCGGCGAGGTGATCTGATAGATGTGTATAAGGCTTTGAATGGCTTGAGCATGCTCAATGCCGATGGGATTCTTCCTCTTGCTCAGAATAATCACCTGAGAGGGCATAAATTCAAATTGAGGAAGGACGGATGTCGGATAGATGTGCGGAAATTTGTCTTTGGCCAGCGGGTGGTTGGTTGGTGGAACCGACTTCCATCACTTGTTGTTGAAGTTGATAGCCTAAACAAATTTAAAGCTCAACTGGACAGGTATTTCGAACGAACGGAGGGGTGAAATGGGAGTGGTGTGTGTTTTTTTTTTTTTTTTTTTTTTTTTGGCTGATGCTGAATAAGCTTGCTTTCTTGCATCATATGCCTCTACTAATGCTAATGCTAATGCTAAAAAACGGTACAGAGAGGGACTTTATTCAAAAATGGTAACATAGCACTGGCTTCCATGATACAGATGCATCACTGCCAAAGATGGAACAAAGGGAACAGGTGGTCCTCAGTAGGAGATATGGCCACCCCTAATGTCGATGCAGGCTTCGCACCACCTGTCCATACTTAGAACTATGTTGTTGATAAGTTCTTGCGGTAATATCGTCCATTCCTCTGTCAGTGCCATCTTCAGCTGGTGAACATTTTCTGGTGGGTGTGGACATGCAGCTAGGCATCTCCCCAGAGTGTCTCATTATGTGTTCGATAAGATTTAGATCGGAGGAACGGGAAATCCAATCCATACGAACAAGGTCCTCACTTTCCAAAAGCATATCAACAGCTGCAGTGCGATGGGGTGTGGCGTTAAAAACTAAAAAACAAGTCTTCCGTCGCTTGCTGTTACCAGAAGGAGATGAAGAGAGCGTGGTTGAGTTTTCAAAGAAGCTCAACTTTAAGGATTATTGCTACATGTTAGCAGATGCCTGGATTATCGATTATCGATGATAATCGATAAACACGAACTCGGGGCTAATGGCACCTTGGAACAGAGGAAGGATTACCTCAGTACAGTAGCGTGCACCGGTTACAGTACCGCCTTCCAGTATCTGGAATTGTGTACGTCCATCCAAGATAACGCCTCCCCAGACGAGAACACCTCGACCACCATATCGATCCCTTTCAGTGATGTTTGCTGGGTGATACCGTGTGCCAACCACTCGCCAGATTAGCTGATGTCCAGAATCGCTGCTGAGACTGAATGTACTCTCATCAGTAACGAGTAACTTAAGTAAAGATTTTGTGGTTGTAAAATTTAGAAATAGTGTTGGTCCTTAAGTTTTGCACACCAGTGTAGAACAGCTCATGGCGTTCTGTCAATATACGAGAATTTTGTCCGCAGAGACAAGGAGATGATTGTGCCATTCTATAAAGCAATGGTTCTTGTCTTCTATCGGCGCAACATATTGCGCCGATAGAAGACAAGATAACAATTATTAATAGAATGGAAAAGAGCGAAACCGGTGTATCTCTTGCTAAGATTTTTAACGTTGGTAAAGTAACCATATCTGACAATAAAGGGAAGGAAAAAAAAATGAAATTTTGAAGTTTACTTTAAAGTTATAATGAAAATGGCTCTAAAAAAAGTAAATCTAAGAAAAAAAGCTAGTGATGAGAAATTAGAAGTCGCTGTTTATTTATGGTTTATACAAAAGAGAAGTAAAGGGGAACATATTTATGGACTTCTGTTATGCGAAAAGCGTTACAATTGAATCAAAAGTTTAAAAATCCATCTGAATTTAAAGCCAGTACAGGATGGCTGAAATTTTTCAAATCTCCCCACGATATAAGGGAGCTTAAAATTCAAGGAGAAGAGTCTTTTCTGAAAATGGCTGAGGAAGAAGGTTTTCCAACGATGACGTTTACAATGCAGATGAAACTGGTCCTAATTGGAAGTCACTCTCTCGGAAATCACTTGCATCATGACGCGATATGGCTGGCTGCTCCTGGTTTCAAATCTAACAAACAGCGTGTTACAGTTATGGTGGTGCAAATGCAAGTGGACAGCATGTTCTACCATTGGTGGTGACTGGGAAATCCAAGATGCTTTAAAGGTGTAAAATGCCTACCAGTACGATAATATCGTACTGATTGGCACTTATAAAGGACAGAAAAATGCTTGAACGAATTCCAACGTTTTCTTGGATTGGTTTAGCCAAGATTTTAATCCAAAGTGTGAAGAGGCATCGAGAAAATGAGGGTAAAGCTGTTAAAGTTTTGATTATTATCGATAAAGAACCATCCCACCCTCCTCTTGAAAACATGAATTCAATTGACGAGAACTTTATTGTCAGGTTTTTACCGCCAAATGTTACAGCTCTGCTGCAACCAATGGATCAAGGCGTTATAAAAAAAAAAACTAAAAAACAAGTCTTCCGTCGCTTGCTGTTACCAGAAGGAGATGAAGAGAGCGTGGTTGAGTTTTCAAAGAAGCTCAACTTTAAGGATTATTGCTACATGTTAGCAGATGCCTGGAACATGTTGTTTCAGATTTCTCTGAAAAAGACATGGCCTAAACTTTGAGGATCTGTCGAAGAGACAGTCACACATGTGCAAGATTTGAATGAAGACGTAGGTGAGATTGTAACTTTATTTCAAGAGATTCCAGAGTTTTCCGAGTGTGGGCAAGATGATGCAGACGCATGGTTAAACAACGATGCTGATGATCCTGGTTATATTTTAACTGAAGAAGAAATTGTTCCATTATTCCAGGACGAGAACGTGCTGAATTTAACTAAGGTGATTCTGATGATGAAGAGGAAGCGGACCCACTCACGTGGAGGCCTTCATTGGCTATAATCTACAATGGCATGGTGTGAGCAACAGTTTGAATGCAGTTCTACGGAGATACTACTATTAAAGAGGACGAGAGGCCTCGCCGCGAAGAAAATCTCGTATGGTTCAAAGAAAAATTCAAGATTACATATTTTAAGAAAAAAACCTTCCCAAGATTCATTATACTCTTATTTGTGTGCAATTACTTGTGTTTGTTTATGTAAAAAAGTGTGGTTTATAGTTGAAACCATGTAAAACAATTAGGTAAGTTCAAAATAAATATAATATACATCGTTTTTTCAAAACGTTTTGGTTATTATTTACAAGCCATTTCCTAAATCAATTATTTTTTATAATACTTCATATTTCAAAATACAGTAGTAATAACCTTGTATATAATAATTTAATTGTAGGCCTAGTTACATTTTGTTTAGTATAAACTGGGTATTCTCATGTATGTTTGATTATCCGAACTATTTGATTAACCGAACCAACCTTGGTCCCAATGAATTCGAATAATTGACGTTCTACTGTATTAAATTAGGGTCACCTGGTAAGTTATTACATATACCCATGTGTATTGTGTCTATAAATTGTGTGTTCTCTGCTCTGAACGAAAAAAAACCTTTCTGGGAGAAAAACCTTGCTAACTACGCCTGAGACCGACTGACTTAGCCACAGAGTGAAAAAAGCCCATAAAATTTCGTCGTGTCATCGGCAGGATTCGAACCCGGGCCTCTTCAATCCGATGTGGGCAGGACGGTGACGATACTACTGTGCGCGCAAACTGAAGATGGTGCATGTGAGAATAAATGTTTTGTTCACCAAATTTTCGAATACATGCAATATCTTAATTAAGCCAAGTTGACTGATTTAGGTGTACAACCGAGCCAACGTTTCGTGATCAAAGGGAGAAAGTACTGCGCAGATTGTGAGCGCATTCGGGCAAAGTGAGAAGGAAAAAGGCGCGAAATTTCGTCATTGGCAATGAAGATTTTATGAACGCAACTATATCAAACTACATTCGCAGAGAAGTCGAGAAGATTGCAATTTTTATTTAAAGATAATGACGAAAATTAACGGGGTATAATTCTGTTGTGAAATATTTATTTTAATTTTTTTCTTGTTTTGATAAATTAGTTGCATTTTTTTTTTGTAGAATTTGTATTGTTTTAATGTTTCAATCAATTAATGAAAATATTAAAAATTGGGTATTACTTTGGCATCCAAAGGTGGTGCACCTGCACCATGCTGCCAGCGCCCATGTTAACACGAGAGACTTCGGTTCTGGAAACTGCAACACTTTGAAACTAGGCACTTGAATGGCGTCCTGATTGAAGTGTTTAAGGCTTTGAATAAATCAAGTAAATTTAATGATGACGGTAATCTCACTTTGCTCGGACAACACAGGGAACATATGAGTGGCGCCATTTTGTTACCGCTTCCATAAGTATCACCCACCCATCACTGGATGCAAAAGCCAAAACTAAACAGGTCCATTTTCATAGCTGGATGAAGATGAGAATTAGAAATATTGAACGTACTGCATCGAGTGAGGCACGGGATAAAGTCACTCGCGTTCAGGCCTTAGGCAGAGGGGTAGGGCTAGCCCGATGAATTGGAAATGTTTTCTGCACAACTGCACTAATGACCACCCAGGAAGGAAGAAACCAAAGCATAAAGTGGAGCATCGAAATGAATACGTTCATCATGCGAATATACTATGAAGTAAAGAAGGTAGAGACAGACATGAAAATTCACAGGACGAAACTACTGTACCACCAAGTGGCCAGACCGGTTCCTAACTGTTCAGGTCACCAAACAGCAGACAAGAGGTGTACCATCGTTACGAAGAACCTGATGGCTCCTGAAATCTTGGAAAAAATCAAGCAGGATGTGAATGACCAACGAAAAAGAACGACGAATACGGACATAACCGAACCAGAACTGGAGGAGGAACACCAAATACAAGAACTACAAGCTGTAGCAGCCGAAGTAAAAATTGACTTCGGCTATCGTTTTCTATTCAGGATCGCCATATCTAGAACAGAAGATTGGAAGAAAGCCATAGCAGAATTTGAGGGAATGGACACCACAAAGACCCACACCGCACGACAAAGCAGAGATCCAACAGAATTCTGTGGCAAGTCACAGACCACCTGAATAGGCGAATAATACCGAATTATCTCAACAACAGCGAAGTAACACTAGGCACCATCCGCACAGCCGTTTACTGTGCTGCTGTAGCATCCAGCAGGATGAAGGGAAGAGAAACCAGAGACCAACAGAACACAATGCACAAAGAAAGATACAGCAGAAGATATAAGAGATAAGGGTGAAGACAGGCCAATTGACCCAGTACCAACGGGATAACAGAAGTAAGAAGCTGATCGGAAAAGTGAAGGCTATCCTCAAGAAAGACATCCACAGCAAACACAAGAGCTATCAGGGAACTGAAGAATACCTTGACATCCTCAAGCAGAAACTCCTGAAACTCAGAAAGAGACTTCGCCGTTACAGGGAGGGTGCCCAGAGTAAAATAGACAACAGTATATTTGATGAAAACCAAAGAGCCTTCTACATGAAAATCGGACAAGGGGAGAAGGAAGGCAACAGACACCCCAGCCAGAGGCATATGAGGAGTTCTGAGGCAGGCAACCTGTGGAGCAGCGAAGTTAGCCATAACGGCCATGCCCCCTGGATAGATTTAAAAAAGGAAGAAAATCAAGAATGGACAAGAGACGACAGAATGGAAGATTCAGATCGGAAGAAGTACAACGGTCGATCAAGAAGTCCCATACGTGGCGAACCCCAGGAATAAATAGCATCCAGAACAACTGATAATAGGTCAGCTGCACACATAGGCACATAGCGGAGCCATTCACCCAGATAATGTCACACTGACACAATCCAATCTGACTGAAGGCTAAGGATAAAGACACCGCAAAACCGGTGAAGTACAGACCAATCACCTGTCCCCCAACAATGTACAAGATCCTGACCAGCTGCATAACTAAGAAAATATCAGACCACTTGGAGAGCCAGAACATAATAGTCAAGCAGCAGAAGAAATGAAAGCAGATGAACCAAGTACGGAGGAGCAATTGACCACTGACGCTGCAATTATGAAGCAACCACAAGAAGCACTGTAATCTGTACACAGCCTACATCGACTACCTTGGCCTCCGTCCCCTATAGCTGGCTGATAGAGACACTTAAGATCTACAAAGTCAATCCGACACTGACACACTTCCTAGAAGCAACCATGGCGAAATGGAGACCGCTATTCAAGTCGATCAAGATCGACCATCACGGCCAGACCGATCCCCATCAGAAGAGGAACCTTCAAGGAAGATGCCCTGAGCCCACTATGGTTCTGTCTAGTACTCAACCACTGTCCACCATGCTCAATAATAGCAAGTACGGATATATCCTAAAAGAAGGGAGGAAGAACCTGTACACCCACTCTCTAATGTACATGGACGGTGGCGGACTGGGTCTAAAAATATTGGTTGCCAGGAGACAAAGAGGGCCCACTCTTTGTGTAAAAGGGGGGTCCACCCTTTAATCAAAATGATTTTATTAAAATTTTTTTATTAAAATAGTAATACAACATAAATTTTAGTTGCATACAGTAATAATATTGGAACTTCTATTATATTTTCAAGCTACTAAAAGGTCATTAGCATTTCTAACATATAGTTAAATGTTATTGCAAGGAGGCTCACTTGCCATCGGGCAAGCTGACACCCTGACCAGTCGGCCACTGTACATGGATGGCATCTAACTCTATGCCGCAACCGAAAATCAACTCGAACAGCTACTCCGGATCACCGAAGAGTTCAGCACTGACATCAGAATGCAAATTTAGCATAGACAAATGAAAGACCCACGGATTTCAAGGACATCCAGTCGGACGAAACTACCAGCTGAAGACCGGTGAAGAGATTGAAACCATGACAGAAGGAGAAATCTACAAATATCTAGGATGATGCAGCCCACCAGTTAGACAGAACACAAGATCAGGGCCTGCGTGACTGGGAAATATCATCAGAGACCGAGAAGCTTGCTAAAATGAAAGCTGAATGGCGGGAACACGGTCACAGTCATAAACATTTCCGCAGTCCCAATACTAACGTACTCCTTCGGGATCACAGATTGGAGCAAAACCGAGCTGGAGGAGATTATCAGATCGACCAAGATAATGATGACCAAGAGCAGCCGACACCACCCGAAGTCAATCATTGAGAGACTGACCATAACCCGTAAAGAAGGAGGAAGGGGATTGACTTATATCACTGAACAAGAGAAGAACGCGATTAAGAACCTGCGGGATTACTTCCAGGAAAACACAGCACCAATCTAACAAGCCATAAGAAAGATAGACAAACGACACACAGCACTCAAACTCGACAAGGAGACCACACTCACTTAGACAGAAAGATGGGGGAAGAAGACAGACACTATAATGACCTTTATCAAGGCTACATAGATAAAATGGCTTACTCTTGGCTCAAGAAACCAAAGGCTCTTCTTCCCCGAGACCGAAGGATTCATGCCTGGTAATCAATACCAGGAACTACAAATATTCAAGTATCATTATTGCGGACACCAGGGTATTCTCCCATTAGCCGCTTTTATACATCTTGTATAAAAGCTGCAGGTGGGAAGCAGCAACACCCGGTGACCGCGTCCCACCCCCATCCCTACCGAATTAGCATTAGCATTAGCATTAGCAGAGGCATATGATGCAAGAAAGCAAGCTTATTCAGCATCAGCCAAAAAAAAAAAAAAAAAAAAAAACACACCACTCCCATTTCACCCCTCCGTTCGTTCGAAATACCTGTCCAGTTGAGCTTTAAATTTGTTTAGGCTATCAACTTCAACAACAAGTGATGGAAGTCGGTTCCACCAACCAACCACCCGCTGGCCAAAGGCAAATTTCCGCACATCTATCCGACATCCGTCCTTCCTCAATTTGAATTTATGCCCTCTGAGGTGATTATTCTGAGAAAGATGAAGAATCCCATTGGCATTGAGCATGCTCAAACCATTCAAAGCCTTATACACCTCTATCAGATCACCTCGCCGGTGCCTAGTCTCCAGACTCTGTAATTTGCAAAACTTAAGCCTTTCTTCGTAAGAGCAACCCTTTGTTCCATTTACTAATCTTGTTGCCCTTCTCTGTACCCGTTCCAGCAGCTCTACATCCTTCTTGAAATGAGGCCTCCAGACCTGTATACAGTACTCAAGATGTGGCCTTACCATTGCCTTATACAAGGGAATAATCACCTCCTTATCCCTGCTAGAAAAATTCCTGTATATCATTGACAAGACATCATGCGCTACTCTTGCAGCTCGTCTGCACTGCTCAGAGAACTTCATATCTGCCTGCACAATTACCCCCAGGTCCTTTTCATTCTCCACCACTGCCAGTGTAGTACCGCAGAGTTGATACGTTGCTCTGGGGTTACTGTTTCCCATATGCAGCACTTTACATTTGTCGATGTTAAACCTCATTTGCCACCTCTCAGCCCATCTGTTCAACCTTTCCAGATCCTGTTGCAGCAGCATAGCGTCAGTATTGTCCTTAACGACCCTGCCAACCTTTGTATCATCTGCAAACTTGGACATTAAACTTGATATCCCATCATCAATATCATTCATAAACACCGAAAACAACAACGGACCCAACACTGAACCTTGAGGAACTCCACTAATAACATTAGTCCACGTTGAGCAGTGTCCATTGATTACCACTCTCTGTCTTCTGCCACTCAACCATCCCCTTATCCATAGCAGCAATTTGCCTCCAATGCCACACTGCTCCAATTTGTGCAGCAGTCTTCCATGTGCAACAGTATCAAAAGCCTTTCTAAGATCCAAATATATAATATCAAAGTTATTCCCTGCATCCAGTTCTTTTGTGACTACATCATAGTATCCAATCAAATTGGTCAGGCAAGACCTGCCCTTAACAAAACCATGCTGCGTCTGAGCTATAACTGAATTCTTGTCTAGATGATCCTGCAGTGCTTCTTTAACCAGTGCCTCCATTAATTTACCTGGAACAGAAGTTAAACTAACAGGTCTATAATTACTTGTGTCAGCCTTTGATCCTCCTTTGTGAATTGGGGTTACATTTGCACATCTCCAGTCTATGGGCACCTCCCCTGAGTCCAAAGAAGCTCTCATAATTATGGCTAGGGGTTTGCATACTTCCTTTGCTGCCTCCTTTAATATAACTGGATAGATCCCATCCACCCCAGGTGCCTTTTTTATGTTTATCCTCAACAATCTCTCCTCCACTTTCCTCTCAGTTATTACAAAATCATCCAGCTCACTGCCAATGTTTACTTTACCTACATCATTCTCCTTCCTGAATAACTCCTCATGCGTGAATGTAGATGCAAAATACTCGTTTAGATTGTTAGCCACCTGAGCAGGATCCTCAACTGTTGAACCATCAATATCCAGTGGACCAATCTGATTCATCCCTTTCCTTTTCGAGTTCAAGTATGTAAAAAACTCTTTTCTGTTTTTCTTTGCATCCTTTGCCAAGGATTTTTCATAGTCTGCCTTTGCCTGCCTAATCTCCTTTGTGACTTGGTTACAGACCAACTTATATCTATCATAGGCTTCCATGTCACCCATTAATTTGTATGTATCCCATGCATTTTTCTTCTCTGCCACATGTCTCATTAGTTCATCTGACAACCATTTAGGCCTAAACCTTGAACAATATTTCTTAGTTGGTATGTAAAGCCTGGTAGCCTCCAAGATTAGTTCCTTGAATGCTTCCCATCTTGAGTTTGCTGTTGGTAACATCATCAGTTGGTCCCACTGTATAGAATTTAAATACTGTCTCAGACCATCATAGTCGCCTTTACGAAAACAAAAACCCTTCCCTTTACCTCTGATGGTAGTTACCTCCTTGAGTAAATCCCACTTCAACACACTGTGATCACTGCCACCTAGTGGTTCATTTATCTGCAGGTTCTTAATGCATGAAGAATCACTACTGATAATCAGAATTGAGGCGTGCCAGTATCTACTATCTCTTGCTGGATACTCCCGATACAAAGACCCAGGAGAGACCAATTTAAAGGAAAAGAAATGAGGAAATACCGTAGAAGAAGTTTGGGGAAGGGGATTTGGAAGGGAAAGAATAAAAAAGAGGGGGGGATCAGGCTGAGGGATCTACCTATGAAGTGATGATATAAGAACAAGAAAGTAAAAAGAAGAGGAAGTGGAAACGCATTTCCTATCATAAGATAAGACAAAGAAATCTTATGAAGATATCCCGGCTCCCTAAAGACATTCCCGTCATCTTCATGAGGAGCAAGTCCAACACCTGTGGGCAAAAAATTCACCTTATCAATAGAACCAAATGAATAGGGACTTATTATCCTATATACAGCAGTATGTATATTATATACAGACAGTGTTAGCACAGAATGTCACAATTTAACATCACTAGTCCCAATAAGAACCAAGTCCAAAAGCCAGTAAAATTTCATCATTGAAGCACAATCTGCAGCAGTCCATAAGGAAAGGCAGAAACAGTGACACGTCTTCAGGTTTATCTTAATATTCTAAATCCAGTTCCAATCAATAGTGAATGAATTCAGACGATTTTTAATATTTTGCCTGGAATTTTTGGATTAAAATTGACCAAGATATGAATCCCAGGAACTACAACTCCAAGGACCCGATTATATCCACTGTACTACACACAAGAACCTATACATTATACATTACTTTTCTCTATTAAAAAAAATAATAAAAAAAGGACACACTTGTACAGTACCATATACAATAAGTTTCTGTATAGAATACTGTACAATATTTTTCGTGGCTTTACTTCTCTTTCCGGACTTTTTCCCAACCTTTTGAGGATAAAGAATGTATCCCCCACATGCCTTTATTTAAAATTGCAAAAGTAATCATCTGTTTTGCATTCATCATTTGGATCAGAAAAGTGCCTTTTCGAATCCGAATGCAGTCCGTTTAGATCAATGTTTGCAAATGTATTACTGCCCGGAGCATAATCAAGATTAAAGAATATAGTTCTACTTTTTAAATTCATAAATTGAATTTAAATAATTCTATAAATTCAGTTTATGAATTGTGCAACTGTTGTTGCACAATTCATAAAAACTCTTATGAAAACAACTATAGTATAATAAAAATTGGATATAAATAAAATTACACAAAATAATTCATAAAATGATATTAAAATTATTTAATTAGAAAATACCGCACATTCAGAGATCAGTTAGAAGGCTCTACCGCTACACAATTTTGAGGGGGGGCCCAATTATTCGGAAGCCCTAAGCACATGCCTAGTGTGCCTATCAACGAGCCTCTATTGACATTTAATTCAATTTGAGATCATTCTCTCACCCCTGGACAGCAAAGCCGCTAGTTACATGTTCGGTATTTTCTCAATAACAGGGGAGTACTACACGGCTGACACCGACTAACTCGGCCATGGAGTGAAAAAAAGACCATAAAAGGTCTACCGCCCAGACTCGATTACGGATAGCAAGGGACAAATAAAGATTTGGTCTGCTGTTATTGGATTTTGAGTGCATCACAGGCTCACGCCATACTGCGCCATTATTTATGATATCTGTACAAAAGTGTTTACGTGCCGATCTGCATGTTGTGCGAGCTGAAAAACTCGAATAACTCAAGTAAAAAAGCTCCACTTTCCTTTATAAATTCCTTTAAAAGGGAGCCTTTTGAAATTCCTCCAGACCAAGACCTCTCCAAACGAGTATATAGTAGTGGCGACACTACTATACTGTCATGGAAGGAGGGAGTGAGTGAGGGAGAGAAATTTCTTGATATGTCTAATACAAGCTTGTGATAACTGATTTGCTTTATCGAATCTCAGATTTTAGTTACATGACGCCTAGAAGAATATAAATTCCTATATCTTAAAGTGATCACTCATATATTCTTCACCTGATTTAATATTCTTGACGGTACTGTTATCGTTTAATTTTCCATAACTGCTTATACGCATTGTCAACCTATAATCACAATTGTCACAAATAATCAGAATAAACAGCTTACCTTGAATATCGAATTGAAGAGCTATGTCAATCCTACTCTCCCAGGAAGAGTTCTGTACTCCAGATTTGATCGTTTCCCATCAAAGTAAGTTTGTACACGTATTATTGTTTGCCCGGAACAAATATATGGTTACGATTAGGGACCCAACAAAAAAATGTTGCCAAAACTCACTATATAAAATGAAGTCCGCAGTACTGTGGTCATTGTGGCGCAACATGAAAAAGATCCCATGGATACTATTCAGTTTTCCGTTCCTGACAGCTTGCGCCTGATGTGGTCACTTCAAAACTTTTGTCTGAACCTGATCCTGATTGTGACCGAAACAAACTTGACCGAACAGGACTATACCAGCGTTGCAAATACAATAAATTGCCATTATGAATACTGGGACTATATAAATTGAAAATGGTTTATTTTTCATCATCAGTGATGCAGTTGAAGAACTAAGCGACTTATTAGTTCTTATTAGAACTAAGCGACTTAGGAATCCTGTCACAGAGAAACATTCACCTAATCTCTAGAATAACTGTCATTTATTTTTTAATTAAATCAATCACTACAGACGAGCATCTAAGCGAATCACCATAAATTAGCCTCGTCCACTTTTTCTTTCGCGCATGCTTTGTTAACACGACAACAGACTAAATATGGATTGAATCACGTGCCATTCACGTGAAGGTGACTTTCAAATACAAAGTGCATACTGCGTTTATTTCCAATATAAGTGAATGCTATAAATTTAGTGAAATATTTATTATATTTATTGTATTATATTTATGCATTATATATGTATTATTTATATATATAAGTATGTAAGAATAGATAATTCTGATAAAATTTGCATAGATGGAGGCGAAAAATACACAAAGTGCCAAGGTCTAGAATTGTAAGGATAGTAGAAAAATGAAGTATAGTAGGTTTGTAAAAGGCGAAAGAATGTTAATATCCTAAAAGTTATGATGAATTAAGAAAATTATGGTCTGAATTCCAAAGCCAATTAGAAGTTAGGGGGCTGTAAAGTAAAATGATTAAACCAAATAAAGTAAAATAAAAGGTGGTAGAGCTGTCATCAGATATGGGTGGGCAAATTTAGTTATAAGTCGAAAACAGGGATAGCAAATATGCAAAATCTGATGTCAGCTGAAGTAAATATTGATACGTGGTCAGGTATTTCATCAGGGGACTACACCTGGCCATGTATCAGTAACTGCGTTTCTATACTTGTGGAAGAGAGGTGAAATAAAGCCAAAAAGGCAAAAAATGATAAAATTAGCACATTCTATTACAGTATGGACAAGGTAGTCCCAACCCAGTGTCAATGATATGAAAATTATTAAGGTGAAAATAAAATATAATAAATTGTTTTCAGAGTGGGACAAAAAGGTTTTTGAATTATATGTAGGTTTTTAATTTTACTGTCCATACTGCAAAATTTGGAAAATTATATTGGTGTTGGAATTCTGTGCAAATTAGAGGAATTGAAATTATTTAGAACAAGCATATGGTATAGGGTGAGGTATTAAATTGAGGATGGGGAAAGGATAAAGGAGTGGTTAAATAAAGACGAAAAATAGCGATAGAATGAGGATAGTTGAAACGTTCGTATCACCCTCGTATTGCACTAATAGTCTGACGAACGGGAAAAAAGGTAGAAATAGAAAGTATAAAGATAAAAAAAAAAGTATAGAAAAGGTTATTAAACGTACTGGGCTAGCTGGGAATGTAAAGCCCAACCTTTTAGTAAGGGCCTTTCCCCATCCTCAATTTAATACCTCACCCTATACCATATGATTGTTCGAAATAAATTTAATTTTAATTCCTCTAATTTCCACAAAATTTCAACACCAATATATTTTTTCCAAATTTACTTAAAAACTTACATATAATTCAAAAATCTTTTTTCCTCACTCTGAAAACACTTTATTATATTTTATTTTCACCTTAATAATTTTCATATCATGGACACTGGGTCGGGACTACCTTGTCCATACTGTAAGAGAATGTGCTATTCTTATTCTTTTTTTTTTTTTTTTTTTGTTTTTTTGGCTTTATTTCACCTCTCTTCCACAAGTATAGAAACGCAGTTGCTGATACATGGTCAGGTGTAGTCCCCTGATGAAATACCTGACCATGTATTAATATTTATTTCAGCTGACATCAGATTTGGCATTGCCGCCTCCGTAGTCAGATGGGAAGGAGCAGCAGTGCGTAGCACACGCTTCTTGATTAGACCGGGGTTTGAACCCGTCACCACCAAATACGGAGGAAGCGGAAAGGTCAGGGAAAGGCCACCGTATATCCTGGAGCATATGGCCTTAGTTGCTAATGCTCCTAAAAACCAAACAACGAGATTTTGCATTTTTGCTATCCCTGTTTTCGCCCACCCATATCTGATGACAGCTCTACCACATTTTATTTTACTTTATTTTATTTAATCATTTGATATTAATCATTTTACTTCACAGCTCCCTCACCTGTAATTGTCTTTGCAATTCAGCCCATAATTTTCTTAATTCATCATAACTTTTAG
Source organism: Mastigoproctus giganteus (assembly GCF_048544385.1). Taxonomy (NCBI): domain Eukaryota; kingdom Metazoa; phylum Arthropoda; class Arachnida; order Uropygi; family Thelyphonidae; genus Mastigoproctus; species Mastigoproctus giganteus. Next base: position 211,612,459 of record NC_143577.1, on the reverse strand, counting down.
GATATTAATATTCTTTCGCCTTTTACAAACCTACTATACTTCTTTTTTCTACTATCCTTACCCTTCTAGTCTTTGGCACTTTGTGTATTTTTCACCTCCAGCTATGCAAATTTTATCAGACTTATCTAATCTTACATATTTATATATACTTTTGCATCCTTTACTGCTGCTTTGCGCGTTTTGCTTCCACTGCATACCTTGCTTATTTATTTTTATTTTTATCCCTCAACCGAAACTTTCATTTTATATTACATTTAATATATATAATATATCCTACAGGCAGAGTATTTTTTTTATTATTTTTTGTGCATTCCTCCGCCACAGGAAATAGTAAATGATTATTACACTCATGGGTAATTAAAATTCAGGACCCGATACAACTGTCAGCTCTCATTAGCGAAAACACTGAACAAGGCAATAAAAATTCAGTTGCCCGTCTAAACACGCTAAGAAATATATCGTGCGCACATTTAAAGTAGAGTTATTTCAAGATTCAGGTCTTGTTGCAATCATTAAAATCTTTCTTCACCATCCTTCATTGTTTAGCAACCCTATTTAGTTTTATATACAAGTCAGAAAAATCCCAATTACCGCGCAACGGAAAATAATTACAACGCGATTCGATGGCTTGAAGGTTGATAGGAAAGCAGAACCATGTGAATCATGGATTTTAATATTTATAGTTTGTACAAGGGTAATTCAATTAAATTAAATGAATTACTGTGTGGCTTCAAACTGGTGGACCGGCTCGCCCTAGCTGGGGCCAGCACTGGATCTAGTCACACATTTATTCCATCAATTGATAGGCTTTTCGATTACATCCATTTCCGGCCCGAGCCACAATCAAGCCGGTCGATAACCCGAGGCAATAAAAATGAATGTGATTCCTATAAATTGAGATGGTTATAAGGCCTGATAAAGAAACTAAGGTGGTTAAGGCTGTTGCCTGATAATGTACGCCATAATTTATGAAATTTTAACAAGTACTGTATAAACGGATTAAAAATATAGCCTTTTTATTTATTTTTTTTCATTTATTTATTTTTATTTTATTTTTTTGCGTTTTCTTTTATAAGAATCAAGCCCCTCTTATCAGTGTGGTAATAGTCTGCTAGCATACTGACTTCCACCTTCCTTTGTAACGTTTCTTCATGGTAGTAATATCATGTCGAAAATATTCCCGTGTTCCTCACTAACGTGAAAAAGTCTAAATGTGAATGTATTTTTAGAGACAGTGTAACCAAGCTTTTATTATTATTATTATTATTAGCCATATGGTGCAAGGAAGCCTGAGGCTTATGCTGCACCAGCCAAAAAAATAAATAAATAAAAATTTCCGAGTTACCCTGAGAGAAAGAGAGAGAGAGAGAGAAGTAGAAAGGAATCACCAAGAAAGAGAAGAATGATGATATCCAGCTCAGGAACCCCCTGGGTGTGCCAAGCCCATACTCACCAGATCAAGACATTATAATTGTATGTTCTGTTGTTACCTCAACCCCCCCCCCCCCCACACACACACAAAAAAATAGCTTGCAGACTTTCTTGGAAGATTTCCAGTTAAAATGTTTAACACTTTCAAAATGATTATCTTTCAATCTAAGGGCAATAGGAAAAAAACAGTAAAAAAACAGGCCAAGTCAGCCATATTTCTTTTGCAAAAAATTTTCGTTGTTGTTTAGTGCTACTAGTGACACAGGAAAAATTAAATTCATTGGCAATATTATCTGCATTATAATCTTCGATTCCAAGTTGACCTTTTATGAGCATATGACTCATCCACATACAAAGGAGATCACAATGAGGTGGCGAGCAAAACAGCACTTGCTTCATGTCTCCGATTCTAAGACCACATATGTCAACAGGATTATCCACCCAGCAATCCTGTATGGAGTAGAAATTTGAGCATCCTTACTCAAACAACTATTGACAGAATGTTGGCGGATGAATACTGGTTGTTGAAGTGGATTGCTTACAAACATCGTATCCATTCAGAATTTCGCACATCATAACTTGCAAGAGCTCTTGACTATCAGATCTTAAATATCAAAATTTACAATGCACAGCTGGTCGCAACAATTAAAATGTTCATTGGTGATCTGAATCCACCTGACGCTTAGGAAACCACTGACTGGAGGATACACGAACCAGCTATTCGGTCGAAACCTGCCCTCTGAGCTAGTAAACAACGTCTTCAGCTCCTGAGAAGATTTCTCCCAACACAAATGCTACTTGAAGTTCAAGCTCTAGAGTGTGACTTTTATAGATTTGCTAGGGACACAGGAGAGAGGTGCTCACAGCCCGCAACCAGTAAAATGGTCCATGACACTAGCCATTCTCCTGTAAATCAGGCCTTGATCTGTTTACATTAGACCTAGTACGTTGGTAAACCTGTTTGCCACCTGGTGTGTAATGCTAAGTTACGCTGCATTCCACTAAAGGATAGACATCTCAAATAGGCCTTGGCTTTTAATTTTCCACGTTTACTTTTAATTTACTTTCTCATTTATTTTACTTTTAATTTTATTATTTTTTATCTGTGTTATTATTGTAGAATCCCCTAGCCTGTGTTGCATTATTGCAATAAGGTTTTTGCATATGCTCGTATGTTACAAATGAAAATTATATGGTTGCACACTTCGATTTTATAAATACATTTTCATATTTAAATCAAGGAAAATGATGGCCTATTAGAAAGAATTTTTCGATACTTGATGATCAAAATATGTCGGAAAGAAACAAACAAATTCTTTTTTTCTTTCTTTTTTTTTGTTTTGTACTATTTCGTAAATTTCAAAGTGGATAGAAGTGCAACTGAAACACGCTAGCAAGCAACCAAACTTAAGTTTATGCAGCTTTACCATATTTACATATATTTGAGTGGCACAATCACTTTCGCGATGAAAAGTGGAAGTTGAGTTCATTTTTGTAGAAGGAATGTATTCCTCTATAACAAATGGTGAAAACGAAAAACCCAAGTTTCCGGGAGTAAAAACGATACACACTTCTGAGACCGACTAACTCAACCACGGTGAAAAAGGCCCATAAAAATCCCTTGTGTGATTCACTGGACTCGAACTTAGGTCTTTCCAGCGGGTATGGGGAAGACAGCGATTCTACCAACTGTGCTGCATACGAGGACATTAAAATGTGCCTGCACGTTTTTGTTATAATGTAAGCTCTATGAAACAGCAGTCGCTTGGCTGTTTAAACAACCCATGTCAGTGCGAAATAAGATGGCGTTTGAACATGTTCAGTGGGAAAACATTATTATTGAGTTCCTCAGGAGCATCTTCAGCAGGATCAGCTTTCCCAGATCCGGACATTTGTATAGATAGGCCCAGAACAGAGTTCGATTCCCTACATGTACTATGGGCCGTTCTGGTGAAGCTGTTTTCCCCAGTGGACATACTAGCTCCTCAAGCCTCTGAAGTTTCATCCTAAGAAAGGTGTGGAAATTCTTGAAATTCCCAATTTTCAGTGTTCGAATGGTGGAAATCATTCAAGGAGGGTCGCGATTGCGCGAATAAGGAAGCAATTTAAGTCAATAAGAATAAGAACAAGTTAGTTAATGTTCAGACGCGTTAGCAAACAGTAATACAGTAATTGGTAATTAAAAAAAAAAAAAAAAAAAAGATATTGCAACGACTTTTATGTGCTAACCGTGAATCGTTTCTGCGCATCCGCAATATCCAATGCTTCGGTTATAATATACGGCGTATGGACAGCCTATGTGATACGTATGAAAAAAAGAAATAATTGTCAGATTTCTGTTGATCTGATTTTAATAACATTTAGGATGACTCGATAAATCTTTCTAAAAGGCCCAAATATAAAATTTCATGAAAAACATCCATCGTGAGTCGAGTTGTTACACGAGGACGGGAAACAAATAATAATAAATAAATAAATAAAAGATACAATAAAAAAAATAAAAGAATAATAAAAAATAATAAAATAAATAATACAAAAATAAAAGAAATGGAAATTACAGATTTCTATTGGTCCGATATTAATTAAATCTGGAATTGCTGGCCAAATAATTTCAAAAGGCCCAAATATAAAATTTCATGAAAATCTGTCCACTGAGAGCCGGATTGTTACATGCAGACGGACTTTCGAACAAACAAACAGACGAACAGGTGAAGACAACAGGCTTATTATGCATATATGCTAACGCCTAATAACAGCGAGTGAATTAGCGTTGAAACTTAACTCAGGTCTGATTTTGTTGACACCATAATGGTTGACACCATAATGTCAAGAGCCTTTCGTGCTAGCGTTTAATAAATCCTAGGGTTCAACAAATGACTCATAATTTCGAAAGAGAATGATGACTTAACCGACACTTTAAATGTTATCGTTAAATACATGCAAACCACGTCACGATGGACAATAATTAGCGTGTGTTTTCTTGATTCATTTTCTTCTTAGCATCTAAAGTACTTTTCTTCGTGGTCAGTCATCTAGCTATCTTTTGTCCACGGTTCTTACTTTATCCTGACATTAGATAGACTCATCCTCTGTCTGAGAACCGGAAGTAGCATGATGGATAGTTTCCGGCTGCTAGTCACTCCACTATATCGTAAGTTGGTATCTGGTGGGTCTTTCAGTCTGTTTTTTTATTATTTTATTTTATTACTTGTATCCGTTATTTAGTTATAAATCCAATCGGATTTTTCGGATTTGAAACATAGTTTCAAACTTAGTTTGACAGTTTCAGAGCAATGTACAGGGCGGTTATTAAAAGGCACCGGGATCTATGTCGTTTAATTTTTAAGTTTATGCTATTTGTCATCCGTATTTTGGCCGAAATTTTTGAAGATTTAAATTTTGCCTAATCCGCTACTTTTTTCCTTAATGGAAAAGTTTTTCCCTTCTTCTGATTAGTTAAAAAACGACATCGATGAACTTCTGAAACAAATAAACCGATTTTATTTGAAAAAAAAAGAACAGTTTTATGTGATGTTTGCTCTTCAGAATACGCGTTTAGCTGTACGAGAGAGCAGTTACGTGTCGCATCTTGGTAATCAGAAAAAAATGAACGGATTTAACTGAAATTTTAAATGAATGACTGTGATGTATATGGACGTAAACGATTAGGATATCAAGCTAAAGGGGAGTAAAATAACAATCTTTTACTGCCCAGACATAGGAAGCTGAAGGTGCTATGAAAATGTGTGTAAACATTATCAGGCAATCAAAACAGTGATCAAATGACCATCTAAGAAAGTGCAGTGCATTTAACACACGTAAGGCGAAGTTATGTAGAGCTGACGGATTTCGGTTGGCAGAAGCTCAATGGTCAACATGGCAAATTGCCGTTCGTGCGGGTTGTGATTCTCAAACCGTTGGACGCTGTTGGCGACAATGGGTACAGGAAGGTACTCGGACTCGTTGTCATGGCTCTGGCGTCGAAATGGGAGAATCGATGATCCGTCAGCTAACGAGATCAGAAAACAGATCTGTCACAATCCGCAAGATTTTTAACATCGTAACGCCATCACTATCTGCGCCTATGCCGGGGAGCACGATTAGCAGAAGACTGGGAAAAGTGGAACTGCCTTCTCACCCTCTCGTCAGCCTCTGACGCCATTCCCCCGTCGTCAGCGTCTACTGTGGTTCAAGGAGAGAGCAGTTAGGGAGACAAGAACGGTATTGTGTTGTCTTCAGTTGACGAATCACTTTGCATGAAACTGTTCTTCTGCCCATCATGGCAGAAGAGAATGGCTTCAATGCAGAAAAAAGGTAATTACTTTGAATTGGATAAAACAATTGAGAAATTCAATTTCAACTTATAAAGTAATTCCTGGACCTTTCTAAGACCATCTCTTGCACGTAACAAATCATATCAACTAGAGCATAACAAGAAATAGCCAAAAGAGTCAATGAAGTGGCAAAACTACTGTACCACCAAACCCGCTAGCGCGGGGACAGTTGGGTTAGCATGGTTGTTAAAGAGCACAGGAGTAACTGAACAGGGGGCCCAGAATTTGCAGTTCCGCACCAACTGGAACTTACTACGAAGAAGTATTAGAAAATATTTACACCTGGTAGCATTGATGATTGCAAGGTGTTGTGCCTTGTGTGAATAAGAAATGAAAGATTTTTAGTTACAGGGATGTTTTGTAGATCATTTTACTACAGTTTGGGGTCAATAAATCTGAAGTTTTTCACACCCACTAGTAACCATAAATCCAAATTTATCAGCCATCGCGGATTGCCGAAGTGTGCTAATGTAAACGAGTCCTTATACGAGAAGAGAAATTGCTATGCGATACTGTCGTGGGCCACAATTTATCACCGCAGATTATCTAATTAAAGACTCGTTTTAATTAAATTCAGTACACGCTGAGTGTTTCGGTGTCACTCGGAAACTTGGTAAAACATTTCAGTTGGTATTGGAAAAACAAAGCTGGTGACATCTGGTGATCATAAATAGTTCTAAGATTGTCTTGATCTCGTGTGAAAGACTGTCGTAGTCTTTATAGTCTCTTTTTTTTTTTTTTGCTGGAGTTTCAAAACACAAAAAAAGCTATGAAATACTATAACGTTTCCTAATAATGATCGCATAAGATTGTTCGTTGTTATTGTTTGAATTTGCATCGAGGCAGCTAAGGTCACGAGGCGTCGAATACACGCAATTTTATATTTATATCTGTAAATTGCGTGTACTGTATCTAATGTACGCAATTTACATTAGGTGGTTCATCCAGCAGAGCAGGATGAAACACAGGAATCAGAATTTTTTTTTTTTTTTTTTTGCATACGGATAATCAGGAATATCGCTATTCTAATTGTGCCGGCATTAAGGGCAGGAGAACTGTGTAACTGCTGAAAGGCTGATGTGTCAGATCCTATTAGGGGACCTTTGAGGATCCTCTCGGAGCTGGCGCCATGAAAGTAATCGTCTGGTTCGGGGTTTTATCCAGGCGAGCATTTGATGCAGTCAAATCGACCATCAAACACCCAAGTTTCCATGAATAAAAATCACATAACCATGAAAAAAACGTTCCCTCCGGAAACTCGGGTGCTGTTTGACTGTTCATGAAGTCCTCACCCAAGAGCCAGCCTGAGTAATATCCCGAACGAGACGATTACTTTAATGGTATCAGTTCCTTAAAGGGTTCCTAACTGGATCTGACACATCTGCTTCTCAGAGATTGCACAATTCTCTTGCTCTTAATTCCGGCACTGAAACCGATTTCCTCAATTGCGACGTGAAAAAAGTCCATAAAAGTCCATAGACGATTTATTTAATGGGGTCCAGAATTGTGCTATTAAAGCAATCGTCTCATTCGGGGTGTTATGCAAGCTACCATCGGCCCTTGGACAAGTACTTCATGGTTTTTCCTCTGGAAACTTTGGTGTTTCGTACAATAGAGTAGCCAAACCAACTATGGGCGATTTGTCAATGCTCATTAAATCCTCGCTGGTGCTAGCCTGAATAACACCCCGAACCAGACGATTTCTTTAAGAAGGAACTGGCGCCATTTCGAGTGCCGCGATCCTCAAAGGTCCTTAACTGGACCTGACACATCTGCCTCTCAGCAGTTGCACAGTTCTCCTGTTCTTAATGCCAGCAGTGAAACCGACTGCCTCGAACACGACGTGAAAAAGTCCATGGACCAGCGATTTTCAAACGGTGTGCCCCGGTATAATGGTGCGCCGCCACCCTTTTGAAGCGGGCAGCGAGATTAGGAAAACGTTCGTTGAGTTCAAGTGTGACTGCAGTGAGAAAAGATTCAGAGCCATTGCCATAGACGATTGATTCAATGGCGTCAGTTCCGAGAAGCTCCTCAAAAGTCCCTAATTAGACACGACACATCGCCCAGTAGTTCCACAGTTCTCCTGCTCTTTAATGCTGGCCCTGGAACCGGTTATTATAGTGTTGTTCGTCATTGAGTTATTAAAATGGACTCTTCAAGTGCACAAGAATTTGACTCTACCTATACTTTGTCCTCTCCTCCTAACCTGTCTATTGGCCCTGTGGAATTGAGAGCTGATATGAATCCCATACTTATGGTTAGTGACATTGGTAAAGATTTCCCTGATATGTTTTGTAATGAGAGGGGTTCTACTTCTTCTACTCCCTCTCACCCTACTGTGAAGGCTTCTGTGGACACGGTTTTTGGTTTGCGGGACCTGCTGACTCGCGTCTTGGAGTCAGATCCTAATATTTCTGCAACCACTGTGATTGAAGTTACTAAGATCTTTAACGTTTTGGAACACAAGTACCTGGATGTTTGTGCCTTAAGGTCAGCTCCTTCTGTCAGTGCACCTTTGGCTTCTCTCCCATTGCCTTCCAATACCTATGCCAGCATGGCATCTACGGCACCGGCCCAATCTTCTCAGCATCCAATTCAGCCGCAACACATAATCATCGTTCGAGCTTCTGAATCTTCGGATTTAAAAACTAGTGAGGAAGTAAAGAAAGAAATTACTACTCAATTCAGGGACGAATTTAGAAAGATTAAAATTAAGGCGGTCCGCAAGGTCCGGGACCGTGGTATTGTGATCGAAACAGCTTCTAAAGCCGACCTTGTTTCCCTGCAATCGTGTCAGAAGTTCAAAGACTTAAAATTTTCTCTTGACACTCCAAAGAAATTAAATCCTACGGTAGTTATCTACGACATTGGTAAAGACACTTCTGAAGATGATTTCATCCAGGATCTTCATGATAAGAACTTCATTGGCACTGATTATTCCCTTGAGGATCTTAAGAAATTAGTTAAATTTCGATTTAAGATGAATTCCAAGCAAAAGGACTGCCAGCACTGGGTGATTGAGGTCCCTGGCCCTATCAGGCATATTTTGTTACAAAATAATAATAGAATTTATATTGGGTGGTCAGTCCACGGTATTAAGGATTTCATAATATCTTCTAGATGTTTCAAATGCCTGGGCTATGGCCACTCATCTAAAAATTGTAGGTCACCTGAACACACCTGTGGGCACTGCGGTTGTCAGGGCCATCAAATTTCTGATTGCCCCAGTAAATCTTCCCCCATAGTTTGTCCCAACTGTAAAATTAGGAAACGCAAAGCTGACCATTCTTACAAGGACATTTCCTGTCCCGAATATCTCAGGGCCCAAGACCAGGTGAGGTTCAGGACATCTTATGAATAGTACCCATACTACAGTTGTAAATATGAGTGTAAAATTCCTTCAATTAAATTGTCAGCGAAGTTTATCTGTTATTAATGATGTATCTAGTTTAATTTCTTTACATAAATTTTCTGTTTTGGCTCTCCAGGAGCCATACTCCTATAAAGGTGTGATTAAGGGCTTGCCCTGTCAATCTCAGTTAGTTCAATCTATCCCTGATACGTCTGGGGTTGGAGGCAACGCGGTGACTAGGGTTTGGGCTGCTCTGGTTATCGTGGACCCTCTGATCACGGTTACTAAGATCAATAGTCTCTGCTCCAAGTTTGCTGCTTGTGCCTGTCTTGAGGGTTCCTTCGGTAGGATTTATGCCGTCTCTTTGTACATGCGATGTTCGCAGTATGCACAGCCTATTGAGCCGTTCTTAAATTACCTGGAACTGTTGTTAACCAGACTTTCTGGTCTTCCGTTAATCATTATGACGGATTCTAATGCTTCTTCTCCCCTTTGGGGAAGCCCTACTTCTAACCCCAAGGGTGATCTCCTTGAGGATTTCATCGTTGCAAAAAACTTAATTGTCCATAATGTCCAGGGTCATCCCCCAACTTTTTCCAGTTCGCAGGGTCAATCTTACATTGACATCACACTTTCAAATCGTGCTTTTTCTTTCGGTATAAATAATTGGTCGGTTCGTACTTCTTGGTCGAGCAGTGACCATCACCCTATCACTTTTGACCTGGTCACCACTGTTAGGCCTTCTTCCTCTCGAGTTAATCATGATTTCCCTCGCTATAAAACTAAGGGTTCTGACTGGAGCATTTTCGACTCTAATCTTTTGAGTTTGGTTAATGAGGATTTCATCTCTAATCTTTCTGAATTGGATCCAAATTCCCTGGAAGAAAAGATAACTGGAATTATTACTGAGGTCTCTGACCTTAGTTTTCTTAAAAAATCTCGTCGAATCAATTCTGTTCCCTGGTGGTCTGATGGTCTTTCCTCTCTTAGAAGAGATCTTAGGACTACCAGGCGAAACCTTAATAGAGCTAGAAGGAATAACAGGCCACCAATTGAAGTAAATAGGCTTGCTGACTTGTATAAGGCAGCTCGCAACAGATATTTTAACAGTATTAGAGAGGAGAAGGCCCAGGCTTGGGCTCGTCTCGTGGAAAGAACTATTAAATCAGATCCTTGGGGTTTACCCTATAAAGTCATTGCCTCTAAACTCCACCCACATATTCCTCAGACCTCGATCCATGTTCCAAATTCCACTGAAACTTTAACTTGGTCGGCATCTGTTGATGCCATCTTGGATGAATTGCTTCTCAGGGACATCTCTGTTCCTGAGAGCAATGAACAAACTCTTTTTAGATTACAGCATCTTGTGTTTGAAGGCTCTTCTTCTGAGGATCCCTTCACTAATATAGAAATTGATTCTGCCATTAATACCCTTACTATTGGCAAAAGTCCAGGTCTGGACCTCATGGAGGTTTCTGTGATTAAAAGAATCTGGAAAATCAAACCTATCCTTATTTCTATCCTAATGAATTCTTGCCTTCGGTTTGGTGTTTTCCCTGATCGCTGGAAAATTGCCAACTTAAAAATCCTTCCCAAGAGTCCTGGCAATCCAGTTGCCTCTCCTTCTTCTTATCGTCCAATTTCCCTTCTTCCTTTTCTTGGCAAGTTGTTGGAAAAACTTCTGGTTTTACGTTTCAAGGGTTACTATAACTCAAAAAATCTTTGTTCTTCTTCCCAGTTTGGTTTCACGCAAGGTAAATCAACTACAGATGCAATTAATCTTCTCCTGAGCACTGTTCGAGCATCTCCTTCTAAATACGTTCTCGGTCTCTTTGTAGACTTCAAAGGGGCCTTTGACACCTTATGGTGGCAGAGTGTCCTGGCGAGGTTTCGGGAGGCCGAGGTCTCCTGTCCTATCTACAAACTAATTTCTAGTTATTTCGATAATAGAAGCCTTGTGGTCTCCTCCGGTTTTTGCTCGGTTACGAGGCCGGTTTCTAGGGGTTGTCCTCAGGGATCCGTTCTTGGCCCTGTTTGCTGGAACGTGGTCCTTGATGGATGGCTAAATGCCCCTCATGATGATATTGTCAACATTGCCTACGCCGACGATCTTGCCTTGCTTGTACCTGGGAATTCTCGTCTTGAATTGGAAATTAAAGCAAACCACATCTTGGATGATCTTCACATGTGGTGTTCCCTCCATAAACTCTCCATTTCAGTCCCTAAAACTAAACAGGTTCTTCTGAAAGGCCTACTGAATCGTAATCGTCCCCCTGTGGTTAAAATTCTTGACCAGGCTGTTAAATTGGTAAGTGAATATAAATACCTTGGGGTGGTGATTGATGATCGTTTATCTTTCATTCCCCATTGTAAGTACCTTCGGCAGAAAATCCGTTCTCTTACCGGCTGGCTGTTGCGTCTTGCCCGTTCCCTCTGGAATCTTAAGTCGTCTTCTCTTGGTCTTTACTACAAGTGTATCTTCATCCCCATCGTCTGCTATGGTGCTGGCGCTTGGGGCTTCAGAATTCTTAATTCACTGGTCCAAAAATACCTTCTGCAGGCGCAGCGGTCCTTCCTTCTCTATACTTGCAGGGCATGTAGAACTGTTTCTACTGATGCCCTGCTTGTTATTAATGGTCGTCTCCCTATCTACCTGGAAATTATATTGCATTTCTTGTCTTACCATAGGAAATCTCTCTCTCCTGCCTCTGTGGGAGATTTTGCTAATAACTATGAGAACTCTACAAATGTTGATCTGGCCAGACTTTCCAATCTTGCTTTGGAAGAGTGGCAACACTCTTGGGATGATTCCTCTCTCGGCAGAATCACATACGCTTTCTTTCCTCGTGTTTTTATTAAAGATAAAAATTTTAACTGGCTTCAACTTGGGTTATTTCCCACTTTCTTAATCACGGGACATGGAATTAATTCTCGTTTGTATAGATTTGGACTCGTCCCCTCTCCTCTCTGCTCTTGTGGCTCTGAGGAGACGGTTGAACATATTGTCCTACATTGTAATTTATATGTGGATTTAAGACAACAATTGTCTATCTGTACAAATGTATATAATTTAGATGATTTTTGGCGCCTGGTTGGGTCGGCGGACTCTCTTTCTGCCTTCTCTTCTTTTGCTAATAGTGTCTTCCGGAGAAGAGCGGCTTTATCAAGGAATAACCCTTGATTTCGTTATTTGTTCTTAATATTTATATATATTACTGTACTGATTTTTTTTTTTTTTTTTTTTGAGAGGAGTTTCTTCCTTGCCTAAATTGTCTTGTGTTTTGGACGCAGAGTTTTTGCGTCTTTTTCTGGAGACTTGTTTCAGGTTTTTGCCTGGCCGAGTGGGAGAGATGGACCTCCCCTCTCCCACTTCGAACTCTGTCTGGGTTGCCTGAAATGATTTTCTGTGTTAAATTGTATGTATTTTGTAAATACTGTAATTATCTTGTTAATATCATGCTGCTTTTGTTTGATTTGTTGTTTGCTCTCAGAATTGAGAGTAACTGATTTTATTGTGTTTTAAATCAGCAGTTAATCTTAAATGTTTATATTGTACATTACTTGTGTAGTTAGCTCATTATTATGTTGAAGAGACAGTTTTCTCTTCTTGCGTTGTCTGTTTGGCTCTGAGGAGTGGGATGGACCTCTCCCTGCTCCCTCAGATCCAACCTTCAGTTGGCTATTCTGGTTGAGTGAGATGATTTTCCTCTCTAGCCTGTCTTACTGCTGGCTGCTTCTCTTGCTGCTTGTGTTTTGATTTAATTTTGTTTTCCTGCGGGGCTGATTATTTGTTGTATTTTTCTTTCCTGCCTGATTGCAGCTGCAATCAGTTGGGTTTTTGCTAGTACCATATAGTTCTTAGTCTAGCATTTTTTTTTTTTTTTTTTTAGTTGTAAATGGGTTTTGGTTCTGAGGGGTGGGATGGACCTCTCCCCGCCCTCTCAGATCCAATTGCTTTGTTGGCAATTGCCATCCATTTTTTTTTTTTTTTTTTTTTTTTGTTTAATGCTTACCTATGCATTATTGTTAATTGTACGTGTCTTGTTATTTGAAACAAGTTTTGTTTTTCGCAGCTTGTGGTAGCAGCTTTGCACTTGCTGGTTATGTACATATGTTTATAGATTAGATTACTTGTGCAGAGACATTTTCTCTGCATATTAATTAATTATTGTTTAATACTTAACTTATTATTTTGATCTGTTATACTTAGATTTAAATTTAGAATTGCTTTTGATTCGGTTAACTAATTTATTTGTACAGTATTTATTGGTTTTGCCTTTGGCATATCTTTGCCTTGGGTGAGTTCTGTTTGTCTCTTTGTGTTTTGTATATAAGTTTCTGCATTTCTTCTGGTTGACTATTTCTGTTAATTTCTTGGTTGACTAATTTTTCAGCCAAGATTTTAATTACTTATTTTGTAAATATTGTATATTTTACTCTCTGCTTATGCAGTGTAATTTGTTAATATGTTTACTGCTATGTTT